>NW_025779073.1:0-67590 GCF_021130785.1 Homalodisca vitripennis | reverse complement strand
ATTGTTGGTGGTGACAGATATGTCGCTAGTTTTGGTACATAATATTGTTATATACAATGTTGGGTTTACTATAATGTTTTTAATTCCACTACAAAATTAATATTTAGATTTATGTTAGGAAAATAAACTAAGTGTGAATAATAATACGTAAAATAAAGTATAAATAAATATATTAAAAGGACGAAAATTGAATTATATAATAGGAGCAAAATATATAAATTTAAAATTCTAGTGAACACTGTCACAATAACAATAAACACAAATTTAGATATAAATAGATGATTTTCATATCAATAATCAAAATCAAATATTCAATTATCTGCATAACAATTTGATTTCATAATACATGATAACTTAACAAAAATAATGCTATGATGAAGGAATCGATCACAGGATCTCTCTGTTGGTAGATTTAGATGATGAAATGTGGAAGGACGGTAGATATTATATATAAGAGCCGCGCTAAAGGAAAAGCAGCAGTTGTGGGGCAGGTACTATTCGTCTCTTTCTACTTACTTCTCTCTTAGTTCTCTTGTAAGTTTTTTATGTATATAACAGTTACCCATTACTCATTCTATTCCAATAATTTAAAAAACTAATAATGTCGATCGGTGTGTTAAAGATAAAAAGAGCTTTGAAATAAAAAATATTATTCTTTGAGTTTAAACCAATATTTTAAAGTTATACATCTGGATACATTATAGCAGCCACGCAGCTCTAACCGGGAACCGAAACAACCCGTAAGATCTTCATTGTATAGTGATTTTGAAACCATTATTAAAATATTCCATTTTTAAAGACTTGAATTAAAAAGCATACCTAGGACACTGATGTAACACTAATATAGTGTGTTATATGAGCATTTGCAAACCAAAATGCCATTTTTTGGGCCATTTGTAAGTTTATCACAATCGGCTACATCTCATGTTTTAGTACGAAAGCAAAAACTATTTATTTCGACCATAATGTAAAATTAATTTAAAATTGTATCCTGTTCAAAAAATGGAAAAAACTGAAAGCCTATTAGTTTTGTATTAAACGTTTGTCAGTTAAAAGTAAAGTCAATATTGGTGGTACCCATGGATTAAGTTTCACTTGCAAATATTCAAAAGAACTGATTTAATCTTTACAGATCTAGCAACCTTTTTTCCATTTCGCAGACTGTGTTGTCAGCAGAGCTTCTTGAAACAGCGCCAGGGCATAAAGTGAGCTGTTATTTGCAGCATCTGTTGTTCCTCACCACGTTCCTCATTGGTACTGAAGCGTATTCTTGATTATTTCTGTCTTTTCAGTCCACAGGATGTCAGGAAAAAACTGGAACAGCGATAAGGTATTATGTTTAATATTATCTGCAGCATGCGCTGTTCCTCACCACGTTCCTCATTGCTAATGACGCGTATTCTTGATATTTCTGTCTTTTCAGTCCACAGGATGTCAGGAAAATCTGGAACAGCGATAAGGTATTATGTTTATATTATTTGCAGCATGCACTGTTCTCACCACGTTCCTCATTGCTAATGACGCGTATTCTTGATATTTCTGTCTTTTCAGTCCACAGGGATGTCTGGAAAAATCTGGAACAGCGATAAGGTATTATGTTTAATATTATCTGCAAGCATGCACTGTTCCTCACCACGTTCCTCATTGCTAATGACCGCGTATTCTTTGATATTTCTGTCTTTTCAGTCCACAGGATGTCAGGAAAATCTGGAACAGCGATAAGGTATTATGTTTAATATTATCTGCAGCATTGCACTGTTCCTCACCACGTTCCTCATTGCTAATGACGCGTATTCTTGATATTTCTGTCTTTTCAGTCCACAGGATGTCAGGAAAATCTGGAACAGCGATAAGGTATTATGTTTAATATTATCTGCAGCATGCACTGTTCCTCACCACGTTCCTCATTGCTAATTGACGCGTATTCTTGATATTTCTGTCTTTTCAGTCCACAGGATGTCAGGAAAATCTGGAACAGCGATAAGGTATTATGTTTAATATTATCTGCAGCATGCGCTGTTCCTCACCACGTTCCTCATTGCTAATGACGCGTATTCTTGATATTTCTGTCTTTTCAGTCCACAGGATGTCAGGAAAATCTGGAACAGCGATAAGGTATTATGTTTTAATATTATTTGCAGCATGCGCTGTTCCTCACCACGTTTCCTCATTGCTAATGACGCGTATTCTTGATATTTCTGTCTTTTCAGTCCACAGGATGTCAGGAAAATCTGGAACAGCGATAAGGTATTATGTTTAATATTATCTGCAGCATGCGCTGTTCCTCACCACGTTCCTCATTGCTAATGAAGCGTATTCTTGAATTTCTGTCTTTTCAGTCCACAGGATGTCAGGAAAATCTGGAACAGCGATAAGGTATTATGTTTAATATTATTTGCAGCATGCACTGTTCCTCACCACGTTCCTCATTGCTAATGACGCGTATTCTTGATATTTCTGTCTTTTTCAGTCCACAGGATGTCAGGAAAATCTGGAACAGCGATAAGGTATTATTTTTAATATTATTTGCAGCATGCACTGTTCCTCACCACGTTCCTCATTGCTAATGAAGCGTATTCTTGATATTTCTGTCTTTTCAGTCCACAGGATTTTAGGAAAGTCTGGAACAGTGATAAGGTATTATGTTTAATATTATTTTGCAGCATATTCTGATCCTTATCATGTTCCGGATAGTTTACTGACGCAACTTTGTATATTCAAATCTTTTCCATTCACAAAATTTATTGTCAAAAAAACTTAAAAAAAACACACTGTGGAAGATGTATCGCCGTTATTTTCAGCTTGTGATGAACCTTACCATGTTACGCATCGTTCCTGATGCTTATTGTTCATATTTATGTTTTCCATCCATAAAATTGTATTGTCAACAATACATTCAACAATTCCAGTGCAAGATATGCTACGTTATGGTAATTCTTATCACGGCTATTTTGAAGTGTCATCATACTTCCAGTATTATATTTGTAAAGTAGTATTAGAATTCATACAACACGCAGTATACAACAATAACTAATAAGAGCGTAGTGGCTTCGATTTTGAAACACTATCCCGGTTAGTATGATGTCTATAAACTTAATACCATGCAGTTTGCATCATGTTATAACAATAATACTTATAGCCTTTCATAAAATAAATTTACAAAACTTTACCGGATCGAATGAAATGTAATGCCGGGCATTATATAGCTAAAATTAATATAAATATCTGAGATTCAGCACTCGTTCAAAAGTATCAAAATTTATCTCTTTACGCAAAAAGATTACAATAAGTTAGGTGTACATTAGCACTAGCGAGAGGATATTCGGCACTTTTTTGTGGGTTCAATTCCTGTACTGGAATGTCTCAGTAACTCATTATGATACAGTGCCAGCCTCCTTTGTTTCTTCCCAATTTCAGCTCTATGAATTTTTTAGAATTCATATAAAATATGAGACACAAATAAAATAAATTAAACCAGATCATACTTTTAAAAACATACAACGTCAATCACAAAATTGCAGTTAGAAAGTAAACTGCAGCTTTTGATATCCTACATACAAACAAACTGTCATTGAACATAAGACGTAAGAACAATCATAAAAAGGAGTTAACGATGAAGTTAACCAAGAATATTACATAAATGTAAAATTCACGAAAAAAATAATTAAGAGAGTCATAATATTTTTATTATAGTTACCCGAGTTGTATTTTTTATGTGTATAACATGTATTTAATAATAATTTGTATAAAATTATTATGTAAATAATTATAAAATAAAAATAAAAATATTATAAATAATTTTATGAAATTTTTATCAATTACTTAATCTAATATTAATCTACCTATAATCTAGCAATACGTATGGCTTTTATTATGTATTATTTTTATTATGTTGTCTAATTAATGCGTATTAATTTTTTTTAACAACACACAACAACTATTGCATTAGGGTTCAATTCTCCTATGAACAGCGATTCTTTTCAAAGTAGAAATTTTGACATACAATATTTGTTACATACACTTATTCTGACGTGGAGTTTAAAATCTTTTTTGTTAATTTGTTCATTGATTTTGTTAATAATATTAATTAAAAAAACCTACGGTAATATTTGTATAGAAAGTTGTGATTAAAAAAAACAATCAAGAAAACTGTAGCCAAGCTCTCCCTGCCCCGTACCAAAATAATACTGGAAATGGTTTACTCGTAGAATGTAAACTATAGGTTCTTTCATAGCTGTACTTAGTTAGCAATGCTATTACTTTCGAGAGGGGAGTGTAGAGAATATTAAAGTTCAAAGTGTTAGCTTCAATTCCACAATGCTATATGAAACTTTATTCGTTTACTAGTAAAATTGTTCAGTCTAATGTTATAGGACATAGCTGTTTTTAAATCAACAATGTCTAAGATAAAAATGGTATTTCGTCTTTAAAAACACTGAAATTTATGTGATTCATAAACCAATATGTGTGTTTGTAATATACGTTGTATATTATCGTAACTGTTGTGATGCTTAAGTAGATAACCTTATAATAGGTGTAAATAATGTTTTTTATATAGGAAAAAAGGAAATAAAAGATACATGTCTAATTTCGCGTGTGGTATATCAGTTAGCGTGACAGTGTGGAAGTGTTCGTTTTTCCTTACCTACTGTGTTTAGTTGAAGTTGTTATGCATTGGGGGACAGTTTTAACAGCCCGTTTGAAAACCAAAACAGTTACAATTTTATTCGATTTTTGTCGGTAATTTGTATTTTATATATGTAATTTTAAAATATATTCCATACAACAAAAGGCTAACCTATTAATGTATTAAAATTGAAAGTAATATCCATACTTTTAATTTGGTAAATAATTATCAACATCGGACTTAACAGTGCGACTGAAATTGCTTATTGGAAGTTTTGGTGTTACATCAAATAACGTTAATATAATGATCTTATTTGCTGGTGAACAAAAGAGGAAATTGTAGGATCACTTTATAGGCACATCAACCCACATGTATTAAATAAACTTATATAAATGCGTTAATATTTAGGTCATTTACATCAAACAAAGATAGTACTTAATACCTTCTAAAATACTAGTAAATTTATAAAGTGGGAGTAAAATATGGTTCTAACTATTATTGAAGTAGTCATACATTTACCAATATTACTTTAATAGTATAATTCCGAGCCGAGTTAGTAATATCACGGTAGTAAAAACAGTTAACCTGGACACGTTCTAAAGCAAACAAACAATGCTACAAATTGTATCGAATCCACCATCGCGTGAGACACGCTGTGTCGGCTGTCCTGAGGAATACAAGCTGTTCTACTTTTATTCGTGTTGACTGTTTTAGTTTTTTTTCACTTTCTAAAATGTTTTGTGATAAAGATACTAGTCTTCTTTCAACTCAAAATAATGTCGTTTTGAATGTAATTTTTATAGTGTATTTATAAGTATCTAAGTGTATATTATATATATATATATAAAATATATATATATATATATATATATATATATATATATATAGATAGATAGAGAGAGAGAGACCATATTCAAGGTCTATCTGCTACATATTACTCATAAATGTTTTCATTTGTCATCATTAATTACGCTTAAAATAATCGGCGTTTTCTTTATGTAGTCTATTGATTAGTTTAGAGGTTTTGAAACCTGCACGGAAACGTTTTTGTCACATATATTTTAACATAACATAATATAAAATTAGTACAATATACTTTATACAGTCTACTCTATCGAGTATGAATTCCATATGATCTACATAATATGGTTTTGGAGCCATAGGAAATGTGCTCCAAAGAAAATGCCTAGTCTACAAGATGAATATAGACATAATCCCTGTTTAACTAAAAGGACGAAGCTAAAAGACCATATATACAGGTATATCTTTAATAAAACTAAATGAGCCTAATAGAATACTATTACCCAAAAAATAATATCAACATTTAATTTAAACTCAAATTACTAAATGGATGAATAAATCTTACATATTTACTATGCTTAACCTTATTTAATGAAATATAAACTATTAACCATCAAAACAATGACTAAATTATGTAATATAAAAAATAAAACATGCATTATTTTAAGAATAGTGAATGTTTAATGTAACACAATATAAATGTAAAACACGGAACAAGATAAAAAGGTAGAGTTTTTTGTGACACTTAAAAACATCACCCAAGTGTATTTTTCATAAGGACTGAACATTTTATTTTAGTTCAGGGCATCTGTCACTCACACATCTATTCTGCCTGCAACAAACCAAGGGTTTGATCTACCAGAACAGTCATTCGATCGAACATTATCACATTATAGTCAAGCAAAGGACCTAGTCTAACACTCCAAATGTTTTCCCAGAGATACATATACTCTCAAAACTGGAGAGGTTTTAAACTCATAGAAAGGTCTCATAGACCGAATTTTTTACAGATGAGAAATATCGTACGAGCCGAAAGTTTAGAGGAATGCTGGAAAAATGCTACGGCTATAAATATGTTGTAACGTACCGCAAACGTCTGTATAAACAATATTTGATAGTAATTTTTCAAGTCATAGTAACATCAAGAATAAAAAAAAATGTTTATTCTATTATTGTATTCAAACTACTTCTCGTACCTACGTAGGTCTACATATAATTTGCAGGAATGGCTTCAAAATATTTCATTGTGCACTATAAAACTAACTCCTGAAATTTAGTTCTAAACTTCAAATAGCAACCTAGAAAATACAAATACATGGGATACATGTGATGTGGTGCAATGTTTGTTGTGTAACAAAATATAACCCTCTCACTAATGTGAAAACTGAACATACATTATAGTCTCGCCATAAACGTCCTCAATGATGCTTGACTGTACTCAAGTGACTTCGGTGGAATAAATTGTGGTATCCCATGCAAAGGCTCAAGTTGTTGGATCGTTTCCCTGTTCCCGTATTCCAGTTGGCACTTTGCTCATACTCTGCAGTCGTTATATATGTTTGTTTCCACAATAATACAATGATGCTTGACTGTACTCAAGTGACTTCGGTTGGAATTGTGGTATCACATGCAAAGGCTCAAGTTGTTGGATCGTTTCCCTGTTCTCGTATTCCAGTTGGCAACTTTTGCTCATACTCTGCAGTCGTTATATATGTTTGTTTCTACAATAATACAATGATGCTTGACTGTACTCAAGTGACTTCGGTGGAATTGTGGTATCCACATGCAAAGGCTCAAGTTGTTGGATCGTTTCCCTGTTCCCGTATTCCAGTTGGCACTTTGCTCATACTCTGCAGTCGTTATATATGTTTGTTTCTACAATAATACAATGATGCTTGACTGTACTCAAGTGACTTCGGTGGAATTGTGGTATCACATGCAAAGGCTCAAGTTGTTGGCTCGTTTCCCTGTTCCCGTATTCCAGTTGGCACTTTGCTCATACTCTGCAGTCGTTATATATGTTTGTTTCTACAATAATACAATGATGCTTGACTGTACTCAAGTGACTTCGGTGGTAATTGTGGTATCACATACAAAGGCTCAAGTTGTTGGCTCGTTTCCCTGTTCCCGTATTCCAGTTGGCACTTTGCTCATACTCTGCCAGTCGTTTATATATGTTTGTTTCTACAATAATACAATGATGCTTGACTGTACTCAAGTGACTTCGGTGGAATTGTGGTATCACATACAAAGGCTCAAGTTGTTGGCTCGTTTCCCTGTTCCCGTAATTCCAGTTGGCACATTGCTCATACTCTGGCAGGTCCGTATACTATGTTTGTTTCTACAATAATACAATGATGCTTGACTGTACTCAAGAGGACTTCGGTGGAATTGTGGTATCACATACACAGGCTCAAGTTGTTGGGCTCGTTTCCCTGTTCCCGTATTCCAGTTGGCAACTTTGCTCAATACTCGGCAGTTGTTATATATGTGTTTGTTTCTACAATAAATACAATGATGCTTGACTGTACATCAAGTGACTTCGGTGGAAATTGTGGTATCACATACAAAGGCTCAAGTTGTTGGCTCGTTTCCCTGTTTCCGTATTCCAGTTGGTACTTTGCTCATACTCTGCAGTCGTTATATATGTTTGTTTCTACAATAATACAATGATGCTTGACTGTACTCAAGTGACCTTCGGTGGAATTGTGGTATCACATACAAAGGCTCAAGTTGTTGGCTCGTTTCCCCTGTTCCCGTATTCCAGTTGGCACTTTGCTCATACTCTGCAGTCGTTATATATGTTTGTTTCTACAATAATACAATGATGCTTGACTGTACTCAAGTGACTTCGGTGGAATTGTGGTATCACATACAAAGGCTCAAGTTGTTGGCTCGTTTCCCTGTTCCCGTAATTCCAGTTGGCACTTTGCTCATACTCTGCAGTCGTTATATATATGTTTGTTTCTACAATAATACAATGATGCTTGACTGTACTCAAGTGACTTCGGTGGAATTGTGGTATCACATACAAAGACTCAAGTTGTTGGCTCGTTTCCCTGTTCCCGTATTCCAGTTGGCACTTTGCTCATACTCAGCAGTCGTTATATATGTTTGTTTCTACAATAATACAATGATGCTTGACTGTACTCAAGTGACTTCGGTGGAATTGTGGTATCACATACAAAGGCTCAATTTGTTGGCTCGTTTCCCTGTTCCCGTATTCCACTTGGCACTTTGCTCATACTCTGCTGTCGTTATATATGTTTGTTTCTACAATAATACAATGATGCTTGACTGTACTCAAGTGACTTCGGTGGAATTGTGGTATCACATGCAAAGGCTCAAGTTGTTGGCTCGTTTCCCTGTTCCCGTATTCAGTTGGCACTTTGCTCATACTCTGCAGTCGTTATATATGTTTGTTTCCACAATAATACAATGATGCTTGACTGTACTCAAGTGACTTCGGTGGAATTGTGGTATCACATACAAAGGCTCAAGTTGTTGGCTCGTTTCCCTGTTCCCGTATTCCAGTTGGCACTTTGCTCATACTCTGCAGTCGTTTATATATGTTTGTTTCTACAATAATACAATGATGCTTGACTGTACTCAAGTGACTTCGGTGGAATTGTGGTATCACATGCAAAGGCTCAAGTTGTTGGCTCGTTTCCCTGTTCCCGTATTCCAGTTGGCACTTTGCTCATACTCTGCAGTCGTTATATATGTTTGTTTTCTACAATAATACAATGATGCTTGACTGTACTCAAGTGACTTCGGTGGAATTGTGGTATCACATGCAAAGGCTCAAGTTGTTGGCTCGTTTCCCTGTTCCCGTATTCCAGTTGGCACTTTGCTCATACTCTCGTGCAGTTGTTATATATGTGATTGTTTCTACAATAATACATTTACTAGCGCTTGTTGTTTTGTATTATAGTTACATTAATTACATTGAACCGACCGTATTATTATAAATTATAGGAACTGTACAACTAAGTACATATTACAAAACTGTAAGTTATTATTTAAAATATCCACATTCATCTGTAAAGTACACTAAAATGAAAATTATGTACAAAAGCAATATATACTGTAGTACATTAACTTGATGAAGTTTGTTTAAACTACATATGAGATTAGCAGTGTAATATATAGGAAATATAATATTAGATTAGCAGTGTGGAGTATATGAAATTAGTATATATATACTCCACTCTGGTATATTAAGGGCACAATCCATAGGTCCAATCCCCAATATCTGGGAGTGAGCTTCCAAAGTGATGGCGGGAGAGAGGCTTATTATGAAACTTCCAGACAACTATTAAACAATATAGAATATTACTTGTTGTAACATTATTATAATATTTTTCAGACCCGTATATTTCACACATTTATTCAAATATATTTTATTTAGTCGTAAAGTAAGAGTAGCAACATTTGTATTAAGTTAATTAATTACAATAGGTCAAGCTGTGAGCACTTTCACCAAAGTTCCTAAAGTTTCATAGTTCAACAGTTCCCGTCTGCGGCAAACATAAGCCCCACTTAAGTCTTAGGGGACATTACAAATAAGTTATTATTCTAAGTTCTCCTCTCAAGCTAGAAATTATAGGCCCCACTTAAGTATTATTGGAATTTACAAATTAGAATTATCCTATGATATCTTTTTCAAGTTTAATTTTTTGCACTCAGACTATTGATATTTTCCTCGTGTTTAATATTTTACCAGTGTCTTGTCCTACTTAAGACTTAGGAAAAGTTTTTGAGTTTCCTGCTGTGGTAATTATTAGCACCACTTAAAGTCTAGCGGGCATTACGTGGAATAAATTTTTTGTAAGAACTCTCCTCAAAATGTAACTAGTTTGACGAAACCGACTGCAAACATTTCCTCATGTGTAATATTTGCAAAGTTTCCTGTTGTTGTAATAATAATAAGCCTCACTCACGTCTTGGGTGGCATTACGCGTAATTGACTATTCTAAGAAATCTCCTCAAAATGTAACTGCTTGCACAAATCATGCTGTAAACACTTCCTGAGTTATAATAGTTTAACAGTGCCCTGCTATGGAAAATTTCAGCCCCATTTAAAGTCTTAGGGAACATTAAAAGTAAAATATTGTTACTCAAATTGTAACTAGTTAAGCTGTAAACACTTAGTGTCTTAGTTCAAACATTTTCCTTTGGACAATATAATATGTTATTGCGTTGCACAGGGCAGGATGAACACACTTCCTCAACTGTAATAGCTTAAAAGTTTCTTACTCTGGAAATTATAGGCACACTTTAATGCTTAAGGATCATTACAAATAAGTTTTTATTCTATGCAATCTTCTCAAATTGCGATTACTTTGCTCAATTGCCGATTAGCTCCGATTTAAGTTATGGTAAGGTATTTAAAGTAATGGTGCAAAAGTTTAGTTTGCTTTTTTGTCCCATTTGCATGGTATATACATTTTGAGAACCGGTCAGAAAAAACTAGTCGCTGCTAACCATTGAACTAATTTAGGCTAGTATGGAGGAATGGCAATGTCGAAGTCTGAGTTTTTAGTTAAAGGTCAATGTAATATGACAGAGGAATGCATATTTATCATCATAAAATAGGCATATCTTAGGTACATTTTATTTTTGTGTTTATGACAGTACATAAATACATAGATCTAAACAGTCTACTTCGGGTAAATAGCGTCTACTTCCGGCAGTATGTCATTTAGTTCCAATCTAGGATATCTATGGTGCAGAAGTTGATTTTGCTTTTTTGTACCTAAAATTATATATATACATTCTGAGAAGACATTTTTGGTGTAATAAGGATCTTTCGGCATCCGTAATCTACTACAGGTATAAGGAGAAGATTGAGCGTTCCTTAACTTTGTGCAATATTGTAAAAATCATAGTTTATGTTATGTTTTGCGTAACACAAATATATTTTTCTAATCGTGTGTGGGAAAGACCGAAGCGTGTTAGTTCCGATGCTAAATTTGTTTATTAAAGATGTAAATATGCCAAATCATAAATCTAACCCTTATTAACTACATTAAGTGAAGACATTCACAGCTTTCTTCACTAAGGTGGGTGTAATGTTAGTGTTCAAAGATCCGCTCTCCTTTATCTATACTAGGTGTGCATAGATAAAGCTTAAAAGTGATATAAAGGTCAAAACTCAAATTTGTATTAAATATTTTTATTTTATAAACCAAGACATTGCTATAAATTAAGTCCATTTCCTAACTGATCATGATAAAAAACTTTTAATAAATTGATTGTAGGAATTTAAATGTCAAATTGCATGAAAAGAGACGAGAGGGTCGATTAGGTAATAGGGGCGGTTTTTAAAATTCCCATTATCACCAGTTGAATAAAACATGAGTAAAGCGACTCGTTTGGTTCGAATATATTTTCAATCCCAAGCATCCCAAACCTAAATTGATAAATAACTTTCGAACATTTTCCTAGATTGTACATGCGTAGATAAACAGTTCTAAGATGCTTTACATTATCAAGCTAAAATAATGTCTTAAAAATATCAATCTGAAAGAACATACATTTTCGTGTAGAATATATCGGTTTTCCTATAAGAAAATTCGTTTTTCAGTATAGATGTATTGTGGCACATATAAACAAAAAAATTTAAAACGTAATTGGTAATAAAGAATTATTAAAAGGGTTAGTGAGCGAAGCGTCAGCAGTGTATTGATTAAAAAGAATTTCACAATTTATTTGTTTCGGTTCTTATCTGTACTGATCTTTTTCTACTAGAGGTAATTATACATATAGGAATGCTCTACTTGAGGACATGGAAGTGGATACATTTTTATCACGATTAGTTTTCAGTGATGAAGCAACATTTCATACTAGTGGTAAAGTAAACCGACATAACGTGCGCATATGGCGACTCGAACAACCTCATGACGTTATTAAGCATGAACGAGACTCGCCGAAAGTGAACGTTTTTTTGTGCAGTCTCTCGCAAAAAAGAGTACGGTCCCTTCTTTTTTTAGGGAGACACTGTGAATGGAATGAGCTATCTTCAAATGCTGCAAAATTGGCTTTTCCCACAACTTCAGGCAGACTCTGGTGACTTCATTTTCCAACAGGATGGAGCTCCGCCTCACTGGAACAACAATGTTCGGCAGCTTCTCAACAACACTCTGCCCCACCGCTGGAGAGGGCGCACGGGACCTCGAGACAATACCCTTCATTCTTGGCCCCCAAGGTCACCAGACTTGACCCCATGCGACTTTTTCTTGTGGGGATATGTGAAGGAAAAAGTGTTTGTTCCCCCTCTAACTCATGACATCGAAGAACTAAAGAATAGAATAACTGTCGCAATAAGGTCTGTGAACGCAGATACGTCGTGTAAGGTTTATGAGGAATTTAGCTATCGTCTGGATGTTGTTCGTGCTGCTGCTGGTGGACATATAGAACATTTGTAATAACATACCTAAAACTTTAAGTTTTTTTGAGTGTTTTGCAATAAATATTATTTTTGTAGTAAATTTTTAGCAATAGATATTGAGTTTTAAAATCAGGTCATTCATTTTGATACACGCTGTATAATAAAGTGTGGGAGGGGAGTTTGCAGCCATAAGCACCTCTTTACTTATTAAAATAAAAAAGCAGACGTTACAATAGATTGAGAAAAGAAAATATCTGCAGGACCTGTTTGAACCAAATGTTTATCTCTTAATCCTATGTTTCATTTGCTATCTATACCCGCGAATAGACTAAATTGGCTGTTGAAGTGATACATGTAGTTATCAGTGTAAACAGAAGCAGACGTTCTCAGGAATGAATCAATCATAATATGAGATTCAAGATTTCAAAGAAAATATTATTTTCTTCCTTTAATCCTAAGTTCCAGTTGTTGTCTATGCCAGCGTATAGAGTAAGTTGATAACTTATAAAAATTAGAAATATTGTTTATTATTGTAGACTTATGGAAACAAATGTTGCAAGAATTAATCGATAACACTTTATTCATTTATTACTTTCGTTTCAATTTTCTATATACCGCATGAAGAGTAACTTTGTTATTTGTTAAAATTTTAAATACATATTTTGTGTACATTCAAGGAAGCTGATGTCTACAGGAATTAATTGATCACACTTTCTTGAATTGATTCTATGTTTCAGTTGTTCGCTATACCAGCGTGAATTGTTAAAATTAGAAATATAGTCATAAGTGTTGACTTAAGGAAGCAGATGTTAGCAGGATTTAATCAAAGATACGAAGTTTTTTGTGTAAAAATGTTCTTGGTATATACTTATGAAAAATTCAGTAAATTTTGAGTTGTTAAAATGCGAGATTGGTATTGCATACCAGCGTAGAATCAAAAAGCAGAGTTTTGCAAGGATTTATTTTTCAGTGTTTCTTCGGTTAATCCCATGTTTTATTTGTATCCTATACCTGCGACTTCTTTATGCTAGTTCAGAATGTAATAAAAAATTGTGGGAAGGAACATGGTAGGAAAATTGCAGGTGCCAGTATTTTAAAACAACAGAACCGTTGAGTTTCAGTATTCCTTGGTTTCGGTTGTGCTCTCAATTGTTTACTTACTGTTCGTATCCAATAGTTGTGTAGAAGGGAATGGGTGTTGCAACTTACAGAATTATATTGTGTCATTTTTCACACTTAATAAAATCTTAGTTATTGGGTGGAATTGTTTTGCATAACCTTTAGACAAAATCAGAAAAAAATTTTCAAGATCTTAACGTAAGTAAAATTTACCTAGTTGAAGAAAATTCGAAGCTTTTATAAAATAAACAAAAAGTGGAAAGTGATAAATTTAATAGTTTTAGATAAAACAAGTATGATTATTAAAATTTGTTAGAATTTTTACTTCTAATATACTCGCTTAAGTATAATTTATTTTGAGTTAATGAAGCTTTACCTAGGTATATTATTTTAATTTCTTATAAGTTTGTATCACACAATAGTACATGTAACTGTAACCATTGCTAGAAACTTTGATTAAAGTCGTTCTATTTATTGAGTTCCTAGCTGATGAATAGTTTTAGTTATTAAATTGGTTTTTAAAAACGTTTTAATTTAACTTTTAACTTTGCTGAGTATTAAATTTTGGTATTGTTTTAACATAAAGTTTTCAATAATACAACCGATTTTGTTGAATTAACTTATTTATTTTTTTTCAAATCTTCATATACTTAATTTTACAATGAATTAATATGTAATTTTGTATATTTTATCTTATGCAGATAAACAAAACAAAGCAATGCATCTACTTACTCACAATTTGACCTATACAAGAAACTATATGCTACCTAAGTAAAGAATGACGTTGGCAATGGAAGGGAACACTTTTACTATAGAGGTACCATTATAAACGAAACTAATGTTAGTTAAGATTATCATACATATGAAAGATGAGCCTATACAAATGAGCCTCTAACCATATGTAACATATAAACATCCTCCCTAAGAAACATTAACTAAAACAAGAGCCTCAAATAAAATGTCAATACAGTCTATAGTCATGCACATATAAACATGTATAAGAAAATATGTTTCAATAAAATATAGACACTGATGCTTATTTTGCTATAAAAGGGGATACACTTAATATTTAAACTTTTTCACAGATTTTTTATTTAATTATTCACAGCATCACACATACTGAAGTTAGTATATTCCTGCATAAAACATGACGTTGTGCCTTGTGTAGCAACGGTTAAAGTACTCTCCTAATACTCTAACCTCGGCATCACGATTTCTATAGCATATATACGATCAATACAATTTTATTATTAATTATTAAAGTCGCACTACCATATCTCTAACCTGCAAGTTCTAAGAGACACGTAAGATTAGAATAATTTTCGTAGCACATCCGTTAATCTAACGTAGACATAATGTTATTCTGATATTCTGATATATATATATATATTAAATATATATATATATTATATATATATATATATATATATATATATATATATATGCAGAAGGTATAATTTGAATAGCACAACCGTATCTCTACCCTTGATATAATGTTCTAATTCGCACATGCAAGCAGTATCATTCTAGTATCAAGCTTATAAGTAACACAATCGTAACCCTACCCTCGATATTATGATGTTTGGCTTTCCTGTGGTCAGAATCAGTTTATAAATAAGTATTAAGTTTGTACAATTGAACATTAAGTTGGTCAACAATATGTTCCAGTGTATCCCTCCATCTTATATTGCCAAGCTGTGAAAAGTACACTTCTACATAAAATTCAAGTATAGTTTTACACGCTTTTGTGGTTTACCTTATGGTACACCACAAAACTAAACTAAAACTAAAATTTATATTTGTATCGTGTAATAATTTTTTATGAATGCTTGAAAACTCAAAAATACGTAATACTAACAATGCTCTTTCGTAACTCTTTTCAAATTAACTTTTAATATTAAGCTGAGATAATATATTTTAATAATTTATCGTTTACAAAAACGAAAAGTATTTAAAACTTTCGGTTTAGAATAATAAAGACTAAGATCAGAGGTTAAAAAGCCATTATCATTTTGAATAAAACATGAAAAGCAACTTGTTTACTTCGGATTGAATGTGAATTGCAAATCACTCTCTAGTGGATATCGGTTGGCAATTTTAAGTACCCATATTAAGTAACTTGAAGATAAATTTTGTCTATTATTGATTATAAATAATACACAATAAACAACTGTACTTAAAGTTACTAAAATTCCATTAATTTTTTAAGTTATTTAATATAAGGCTTTATCAATTGTAACACACCTGTGTATTACCATTTATTAATAATATATAGCTGCTCTGGATTATTAACGTTAGATATTGTGAGTAGAATATTTTAGAACTATTTATATACAAGCTTTGTTTGTAAAAAAAACATTTATTTATGCATAAAACGTTCGGACATGCTTCTAATTTATTTTAGTTTGCAACGACATCGTGAATATTGTCTGAAACCAGGGATTTTATTTACGATTCTCTCCATGTTTTTATTTTTAATCTTGTAAAATTGAAATGACAGGTAATTTTAGTATATGCAATACAATAATTTTTCATTGGATCACAAATAAGACACAATATTAGACAAGAATATGAGCCTTGGCTGCACCAAAGGCTAAGCAATTTCTTCTTTCTTTGTTATATGAATGTTTATATTCTATGAGAATTCAAACTATTGCCTTTTGAATATAGTTTGGTCAAATTAGGCTTTATTTTAGTTCGTTTTTGCAGTACGGGTACGTTTTAGTATAATATACAACCACTGCATCTGTGTCATCTCTTTTAAGTTTAGTCTCTTAGGGAATAAAAAAAACAAAAATATAGTAAACAAAACTTCTGGTGATATAGCATTTAACAGCTGAAGATATACCAACTACTTGCACATCCAAAGCCAACGAGACTTCCACAACAGCCATAGAGCCATTGACACTTGCGCAGCTGATGAATAACAACTGAAACTTCCACAGTGTGAGATACAATAACTGTCACTTACACATTTCGAGACATAGCCACTTACACTTCCAAAGCTGTATATGGGCACAAAAAAGTCTACGATTAGGCCATCTCTAATCCATACCATATGAGGTAATGCTCTCAGGGAATATGCCTGAATTAGATCTTAAAACTCCAAAGTTTTATGCATTTTTCTACTCCTGACTTTTATGATAAATACAGTTTTCTAAAAGAATGAAATCTATATTTTTCGAATGAATTTGGAGTGTTCCAAAATACTGAATTTATATTTTCGGTACTATTCCGATAAAATATATCTAATCTGGAATAGAATATAACAAAAATAGTAAAAAAGATTACTTCCTAGCCTACTGACCTCAGTAAAGAAACACGTTAAATATCTCTGAAATGGAATAAAAATAATACTTAATTATCTTGTAAATTGCCTGTATTTGTTAATGCTGTCTATTACCAATTTAAAGAGTAATAATAACATCAAACGCTTTTAAATTTTAAAGCTGTAAATGCCAAACAATAGATACAAATTTGTTTGAAAATTTAGTCTTTATTTTCAGCTTCATAACAAAAGATTGTTTCCAGTTTATAAACACTCGATGAAATACTCCCTGGATATTTGTTTAATTTAGTCCGCACATTAGTAGTTGTTGCCTGTAATGTATAAAACTATTATAAATAAGAACACTGTGACTGTTAGATAAAGTTAAGTATGAGCTCGTGAGACGAGCAAGTGGGGAGCGAGCGGGAAAACTAGAGCTTGCAATATCAGTCAAGCTAGCGCTAACTCCTGAGCCGAGCCACATAATGAATAAATTTGCATATTGATTGTTTACTCGAGGATTATGCAGATCTGAAACTTGATTTAGACTTATGATCATACATGAGTTTAGGCAAAACACAATCTGATATATTTTCTTCATAGCATAACTGCAAGCATATAGTATGAATTCATATTTAATAGATAACAAATTAAGATATAAAGTTATTTTTCTTGCTGTGCAGTGTCCTTAATCGTTATCTGCTCTAGACGGTGAAAATGGTACGCAGTGTCGTTAATCGTTATTTTATCGATCTGTTGTAAGTGGTACTCAGAGTCGTTTATCGTCATCTGGTTGATCTGATGTAAGTATTACACTGTGCCGTAAAACGTATTTTGATCGATATATTTTAAGTCGTACAAAGTATCTTAAATTGATACGTGGTCGATGTGGTGTGAGTGGTACAAAGTGTTGTGTCATTATCTGGTGCCGTATACGGCTTCAAAAAATACTTGACATGAACACAGCAATATATTAGCCTATTAAGAAATATACAGTACACACTCAATTAAGAAGAACTGTGTCTCCGATCCTGGTAAAGAAGATGTAATTATGTTCGAAAAGGTTGAATAAATAAAGAACGTATTAATATATACTACCCTATGACGCGTTGCATTGTATCCGGCGTTTTTAATTTATTTTGTAAGTTTAAAACACATTTAAATGTTATAAATAATAAGAAGAGAAACCAAACTTACTTTAATTGTATTATAACGAAGCGTAATCATTCAAAAACATAAACTTATTCACTCTGCAGCAACACATCATCATAACCCCTGCTACGAAACGTGAAATTCACTTAACCTTAACCAGTTTGGATTATAAATTTAAAATAGAGCAATTATATCTTCTATATTCACAATCTCAATTGGACTATCCTAAAAATACTTGTAAAATTAAAACAAAACCGTGGGGAGTAGATATAAAAAATGATTCATAAACAATCAAAATCCATGCACCCCCGCCTTTTTACATTAAGTCTTTGATATTTCACCTTTTAATGTTTGTGTTCTTTATTGATATACGTTTTGTTATACGAAACTTTCCAGTTATGCAATGTTATTGTACAATGTTTTCTTCTTTACATTTTACTTACGTGAATCCTATATCTTAATTGCAGTCAACTAATGTATTAAGTACAATAAATTTCAAGGAAGAGTAAAATAAAATCCTGTGCCAACGTCTAATATTCTCGTTTTAATTACGTCCAAAAGTAACAAATAGTGTTAAATTATTCTGGAAAAGAAGGCATTATAATTTATCGCACATACGTGTTTTAAATATTCATTTGAAAAAGGCGGTTTTGTTTTGGGCAGACAGCCTTCCGTTACGCTCTCACATTTAACATTAAATTGTAAGTTATTACATAGCTGTTACACTCAATTTATATTTTTGTGAGTTTTTTTAAATATCATTCTCAGTATGGCATCAGAAAACTGTGGCAATTGTAACGATAAACTTTCTAAAAACCGGAGACTATGCATCGTGCTCATCCTGTAGCAGAGGCTTCCACTTTGAAAGATGCAGTGTGAAGAAGCAAACTTGGACATCCATGGGCGCTAAGCAGTCTACTTGGGTATGTAACTATTTGTAGAAAAGAATAAAAAAGGTTCTACATCCCAAAATGAAGATGAAGACGCACTTCCCCAAGCAAACCCGGATGACGATTTAGAGGTTAGTAGCCTAGGTGTTCAGAGGTCTATCCTCGCCAAAGTAACGGCCCTCATGGACATGAAGGGGAAAAACTCGACAGTATTGAGTCATCCATGAAGTTTCTCGCTGAAAAGTATGACTCATTGCTGGATGAGGTCGTCGAACTTCGAGCTGAAAATAAAGAGCTTAAAGCCGAAGCTAACACCCTTAAGTCAAATGGTCAAGCTTCCAGAGAAGCAGTTGACAAGCTGAACACCAAGGTGGCAGAACTTTCAGCTGATATTGCCGACCTGGACCAATACGGTAGAAGGCTAAACCTAGAAATACATTGGGCTGAAAGTGGAAGGAAACTCAGCACAAGAAAATCTTGCAGAGGTGCTACAAAAGGTGGCCAAAGACATCCATGTGGACTACCAGCCTTCCCAAGTTCATCAGGCACATCGTCTACAACCTCGTAAAGACGGCAACCCACCCACCATCATCGTCCAATTCTATTCAAAGACTATAAGAGACAAGTGGCTGCACAGTGGAGAAAAGCAAAAAATCAGCGGAGTTTATTTCAACGAGAGTCTTTTCGGGTTATCATAGGCTGTTACTCAAAGACGCTAAGCTAAGAGCCAGAACACATGGCTACGCTTTTGTTTGGTTTAGTGGCGGGAGAGAGTATTGGTGAAAAAGGGAGAAACCAGTCAAAATGTTCTGGTCATCAAGTCTAGAGACGACCTAAAAAAGATAACTAGGTTAGCCTAAAGTAAACTCAAACAAAAAAACTAACTTAAAATTGTTTAACTTCGAAATGGAGCCCTTTTTTCACCAGTATTCTGGATATTTGGTTGTTTATATTGTTTGTTGGAAGTTGTAGCATAAATTTAGCCTATATATTACCACCACAGCATTTCTTACCATATTTATACTATAGTAGGCCTTTAGAAATTGTTGATTTTTTTCATAGTTTGTTTAATTTATTGTTGTTTATTGTATCTAGATCTCTGTTGTGTGTTGTTATTGATTGTTGTTAATGATCCTTTACACCTCTTTAGTTTATTGTTCCCTTTATTGGAGCAAAGAGGGTTTGTTAATTTTTTTAAATAGTCTATTTAGCTTGTTATTACTTGTTGCCTCTCTACCTGTTGCCAGTAATATTTAGATTTTGTTGTTACATTTTAAATAGTTTAGTCTTAACTCATTATTCATGCAGGAATTAAATTTAACCGATAGTCGTTTATATTACTGTAATTATGGCAGTTTTGATGAATGGACAAATAGTCTAGGTGTGAAAGTAGAAAGGATATAGACCTTCTTTATCTAAACATCAGATCTCTAAATAAACACTGGGGACACACTAAAAATTACAATTTTATCATCCAAAAATAGTAGGCCTAAGTTTGATCTGATTATTTTATCTGAAGTGTCATGTGACTCTCATGAGTTAGCTTTATTTAGTTTGCCATCCTACACTAAAAGTGTCAAAACTTAGAGAAAACAAGGGGGGAGGGGGGATTGTTATGTTTGTCATGACCTAACGCTTCAGTTTTCACAAATCACAGTTGATAACATAAGCACTTACGAACACATTACTGGAGAATTGAGTATAGTGGGATCGAAAGAACCTTACAAATTTATTATTCATGCAGTGTACAGACCTCCCACCTCCTCTAGTGGTTTTTCACTCCCACAGGCCACCGAAGAGCTAACTTATGCCCTCACGAAACTGCACACACTCGAAAATTTGATACTAATAGGGGATACCAATATAAATCTGAAGATCAAAAAGTGATATAAATGTATTGAGTTATGAGGCAGCATTAGCAGAAAGGGGCCTAGAAAGGGGTATATGGGACTACACGAGAGAGGAAATACGCCTGGGTAGTGTAGTATAGATCATGCATAGACCACATTTATTATAAACTGGATATGTCTATTAAAAACATTTTCACTGGTATAATTAAAACCAAAATTTCTGACCATTACCCTATAGTTGCCAGAATAGAGCTATTGGGAGGAAGAAAAAAGAGACACTGAGGTTGAAAAAACTAAAATACTAAAAGAACCACTGCTAACGAAACTCATAGAGAAAGAAACTTGGGATATAGAAGATACAACTAGTGTAAATGCAGGATTCGAGAAAGTAATAAAATAAATTCATTAGCATCTATGACAGAAGTACTATTACCATAAATAGGACAGGTGGGAGGATTGATAAGCAAGGTGGACACCACGTAAGGACTCCACTGAAAGAATGGATGAACCAGGAACTAATAAACTTAACAAAGGAAAGGGACAGAATATTTAGACTATGGAAAGGGGACCCCTCTAACATCAGATTCCGAAATTTGTACAAGAATTTTAGAAATAGATTGAACAATAAAATAAAGTATAGAAAAAATAGGTATTACCAGCATTTATTCGAAGTCAACAAAAAAGAATTCCAGGAAGGTTTGGGGGCAAACATAAATTATCTTTTGGGAAGAACAACTAAAAATAATATTGATAAGACAATTGAGGTGGCTATGGGAAAAACCATGAATAACAAAGAAATTGTGGATAGCTTTGCCAATTATTTTTTAGAAGGCATTGATAGAATAAAACACTGCTGTGGGTAATAGAGAGGAATGTGATATAAATGAACAATATGGATAACAGTGTATTACAGAATTTCTACATACCTATAGCTTACTCCGAAAAGTATTGTAAAAATAATAAAAGGCATTAATGCTGACAAGTCCCCAGGAATCGATGGAGTAAGAATGAAAGACATTCAAAAAGCAATGGATGGGATGGTATCACCAAACCATTGAATACATTAATAAATAAATCATTAAAAGAAGGAATATTTCCGGATTGCTTGAAAACATCTATTACTATTGTTAGACCAGTATACAAAAAAAACAGTAAAAAGGATTTTCAAAATTATCGTCCGATAGCCATATTATCATCTGTAGAGAAAATATTAGAAAAATATGTATTAGAAAAACTTAAATAAATATTTAGATGAGAATCAAATATTAAGTCATAAACAATTTGGATTTAGAAAGAATTACAACACTGAAATGGCATTAAAAGGGTTTGCAGATATAGGAAATAAAATTATGGACACTAAACTGCATGGATTGGCTTTGTTTATTGATTTTTTCAAAAGCTTTTGATACTGTAGAGCATAATAAGATTGTTGCAGCCCTATTCAAAATGGGTGTGAGGGGGTCCCTATTTAGAATGGTTTAAGAGCTATTTAAAAGAACAGAAATTTTGGTGGTAAAAGTATTGAACACACTAAGCGATGAGAGAAATATAAAGTACGGAGTACCGCAAGGAAGCCAAATCGGTCCAGCTCTTTTTATAATTTATTTAGATGAGATTTTAAGAAAGATTGAGGATTGTCACATTTTTTGCTTTTGCAGATGACATACAACTCCTGTCACAGCATAAAGATATAAAAATTGCAGAAGAAATACTACAGAATAATTTTAACACGTTAAACAAATGGACTCATGACAATGGCTTGATAATAAACAACCAAAAGACATGCTTAATGCATATTTGCCAAAAGAATATGAAAATTGATAGATTAGTAAATATTAAATACCATGATTGTGAATGTTTGCATGGTCATAAACAATGTCAATGTGAGAGTATTAAATTGGTTGAAACTGTGTGAGATATCTGGGCATAACTGTTGACAATAGGCTAACATGGAAACCTCATGTAACTTTACTACAGAGAAAACTCGGCCCCTGTAATGCCATAATGCATAAAACTGCAAAATAAACTTACTGAACCAGCAAAGATAGCAGTTTATAAGGCACTATTTCAATCAATAATCACATATGGAATAACTACCTGGGGAACAACAGCGAATAGCCATTTAAACCAAATACTAAATTTACAAAAAAGATGTCTAAGGGCACTCTACGGATATGAATTGGACATAAATTAACAATCAATTGGACCAGCACTATAGTTTAAAGGGACATAACTAACACCTAAAGGATTGTATATATTTAAAATTTTACAGATATATTATGAAAACAAACAATTTAAGGAAACCCTGGACAGAAGCTATAATACTAGGCATTTGGCTAAGTACAAAATACACACCCCAAGGACAGACTATGGGCGCAGGCTACCAGAATATATAGTACCGAATCTATTTAATTCAACTGCCTAGTGAAATAGAAAATTTACCAAATCTAAAGAAGTTTTAAATCGGCAGCCTACATTTGGTTAAATACAGCTAGACCTCTATATCAAGTATAAAGACAAAACTTGCCATTTGTAGATGTCTTAGAAATAGGCCTAGCCTGGACCAATCCCCATTAGCCTGCACTGACATTCCACTACACTGCACAACACTCAAAAACTATTTTCATTACTCAGATTCACTCTCACTGTACTACTAGACTGTTGTTTATTCACACTAAATTTATTCACCGACTACGAAAAAGCCACTAAACCCACTTTACTCAGTGAGCAAACATAACATAAACATAACCCAAAAACAAAACATAACCTAACCACGATTAGCAGAAACTGTTTCGACCAGACGACACTACTGCACACAAACTGGAGACAGGACAAAGAGGAACAAATTCAGACAGGTATGCACGTATTACACACCACTGAAACTCCTAGAAGAATATATTGTTATATTATTAGAAAAATCGTTTTCAGATATCTAACCATGTTATTGTAATTTATATTGTTTTTCGTTATGTAATCGTTATATTATTTTATTGTTATTGTTATATTAAGTTCAAACCATATTCATACAATTGCCAAATATAAATAGAAACATGATGCCTGCCCTAAACCGCAAATAACTCGTCATTAGTAGTTTAATTTATTAAATTGATTTAAGCGATACAACTTATTAAAGACATTATTGCCAGTAGAAGTGGAGCAGTAGAAGTAAGGAAATATCGCTGGACCTCGCCGACAAGTTTTTTATGTAACTTGGCGAGAGCCCAAACTGTGTAAACAATGTAATTGAATAAATAAATAAATAAATAAATAAATTTAACTTTGCTTCATTAATATTCTTATGATTAAAGCCGAACACATAATCTACGTTACGAAATCATAACTTCCAATATGACATTTTGGATTGTTTTTCAGTTTAGGTGAAGATTTTAAAATATTATACCTCGTGTTATAGTTAATTAAGAGGATTTTACTGTCAAAACCGAAAACTGAATAATATTCGCATCGCTTTGCAGTTTTTGTGACGTAATGAAACATATGAAATCTCTGATATGTGAATCAGTCTTCACCTCCAAATCGGATATTAATTTAGAGACATATTCGGCTATATTATATTATGATGAGAACTACATTATAAGGTTAAGTTAAGCTACTGCTAACCCCATATCAGCTCCGTCTTCCCCTTTTTATACTCACCTGTATAAGCAGGTATGAATTATTGGTATTTTCTGTTTAACAAGTGTTGTGAGTCAATGCTGTTAGTCATCACCTAACCGGTAATTAATAAACCCAACAATCTATTTCGTTCTCTTTGTGACTTTAAATTCTGTAAATTTAATTTAATATCAATAACAAATTATAGTCAAAATACATTCTTTAGTTATACAAATATAATAACATGTCATTGCGATCGGTGATCATAATCTCACTAATTCCTTGAGAACTTAATAAACATTAAACACAACGGAACTAAGTTTTATTGCTTATTTTGCGGCAGATGTACAAAATATTTATTGATAACATTTTTGCAAACGCCTTAACTCACACTTAACAGTTGATTAGCATAAATCTCTGAGTTGAATGTTTAGTTTTTAATTCCTGGATAGTGAATTTGTAAATTTTTTAGGATCCTCATAGTTAGAGAGATAATTATACGAGTATAGTTAGTTAGTAGTTATTGTAGGATATTCTAAAATGTAATCTGATCATGTGAATGTATATAGCCTCTGTAAATTCCTCTAAGATTACTCCATGGAAAAACAAATGAAATTCATCCGAATTGATTATTTCAACTCCTGTTAGAACATTTAGCATGCAATATATTTAAAATATGAAGACAAATTTAATAAAACACAAGAGCTCCTCAATCAGCGTCTTTTAATTGTGAAATGTGAATCGATAAATGTATTGATCACGTTCCGTGTCGGTGTCTTGCCACCCTGCCGAAATACTGCTATATTCTTTTTATCACTGATACATTCTCTCGTGAGCCTGAAGCTAAAGACCAAAACCATACAGTGTACAGCCAGAACTTTAATGGTGAATGTTTTGCTCAGATGCTTTTACATATAAAGTACATATTTTATTCACGAACCCGAGAGTCACTTTGCTCCAACATACTGTTATTTAAACTACCGCCCAAAGACTAACGAACAAAAGAACAGCACATGATATCTAAAACCTGTTTAAATGTTACTTTTTAAAACACATGGCTAGGGGCTGTTGTTACTTTAGCTCTGATATATAGTATGAGTTTTATGTAAGGCGTAAACCATTTGGCCATCCGGTAAAATAATATATATTTCTACTGTCACTTACAGTCATAAACACCATTTAAACAACGCTAAATAATTTGTGTATTAGAAATAATCTGTACATATGTTTGACAATTAATTATGTAATTTAAAACTAATTTTACTTTATATAAAATATATATATATATATATATATATATATAATATATATATATGTATTAAATAACTTATATATACAATTTGAAAAAATATATGTACAGATTACTTCTAACACAGAATATAATGTTAAGAGGAACGGTGTTATTCTGCTGCAGGACTTGTAAATGAGAAACAGGCAACTCATCTAGACTCTAAAGTTCCAATGAAAGTGTTCCCCAGGCAACGGTGAGGTTAACACAACATCTAAAACTGCCCCGCTAACATCTCATCTCGCCTCAGATACATGTCTTCTACATGCAACCGTAATGGTAACAGAAAACTACAACTGCCCATCTACACATCTCTTCTCAGACACGTAACATCTACAACTAAGCCGCTCTCATCCACAATCTTCATAAACACAGCTTATTTGTTTCGTGTATCGTTGACTATTTGATTATCTGAGTTTTGCATTGTTAGTTTTAAAATGATCCTATCTGGCTGACCGTTAGTAAAGAATCTCCGTCGAGTGACCTTGCAATTCTGTCTTTGTGTCTGTCTGAATGATATTTTGAGAATGCACCGATTTCTTAAGCTTTAAACTTTACATAAATCTTTAATAATATAAAGCTTTATTATATATAAACACAATGAGATTTTCAATGGAGCTAATCATGCAGAAGGCTTGTAATATGTTTTTTTCCTTTTGGTTATGTAACTATGGTCTGTACGTTTTTTCCTTAGAACATATCAAGAATGAAATAAGCTGTAGACTTCAAATTTGCAGTCGACAACAGAACCTACTACGCAACATGTGGTGTGGCCTGCTCTTATTTTCTTATATTTTATATGGAAACTCTTAGTCATGTGATAGAATGTAGTAACTGATAATTATAGTTTTGCTAATTGTAGGCTAATGTGACTCCCTGGATTACCGAACAATTCAGGTGATATTTTCTGCTTTAGATGTTGCATCGTATACGTGTATTCCCAAATATAATATAGCAACCCAAATTAACCGACACTCTAATTATTCCTGACATATTTCGGAGATTACAAATATATGAGGACTTATAAAAATGATTCGTTTGCTATCCAAATATTAAGAAGCACGTAGTAGTGCCTTACAATTACAAGATGGAAACAATGCTTTAAGACAATAATATTCTTATGCGAGTATTTAAAAACTTAGTAGAACGTGTTTTCAAACGAATCAAGCTGTTTATTATAAAGGGGAAAGATTTAATACGAGTAATGTAACTTATAATTTGATTCATGTTTAGATTGTTGTTTTAACTTTAGTATTTTTAAAACCATCAAATGACCAGTACTTAGATTTTGTTGGTTTAGTCTTAATTATAGGGTACAAAATAATAGATTTAAATTGACAAATATGTCCGTGATATTTACAGATACTGGATAATACAATGTGGTCGTTATTTAACTAAGTAATAAATTTTACAACCTTAGTTCTTTAGCTTACGTGGAAGAGCTATAATAATCCTCTATGCGACATAAATACAGCGTCGATAACACAGTTAGATACTTGATATATATTCCCCCCCACACACATCCCCCCCCCCACACTGTGCAGAACCATAAAGAGCCATATTATATTGAAACAAAGTGCTTAGAAGAGTTTTGAAATATACCTATTAAAAAAAGAACCTATAATTGGGGTTCGAATTCAACTGTATTACTTTTCAACTAGATTTCAAGTTTTGCTTTAAAACTCTAATGCTTCAAACAAAATTTAAAAGAAAACCGTTTTAAATATTTTAAACGTCCTAAAATGTTATCATATCAGTTTGACACCATTTAGATTTATCTTATAATGTTTATTCCTTCCAAATGAGCATAATTTTATCATATTTTTATAAGATATTTAGATTCTTTTAAGATTTATTTAAATTTACTACGAGTAAAAAAAATGAAAGCCAACTATCTAATTAAACATGTGAATTGATTAATTGATTATACTAATTTTACCAAACTTTTATAAAAATACACGGTTATCGAAATGAAGATCGTACACTCCTAACGACCCTCCTCGCCTTTGGGCGGTTCAAATATTCTGGAGAACTCGATCATCTTTCTTATTCTCCAATTTCAATCAGACCTCTTCAATCCGTATGAATGAACCGACTCAGCATTATTTGACGATAAGCCAGTTCCATCGCTATTGTAAACTTAAGCTGATAAAGAAGTTCTTTTAGAAAAATTTAATTGAATATATAATACCTTGAATAAAGTAATTATTATTGGAAATTTTACAGTCTGCTTGTGAGCACGATACTGATTGTATTTGTATAACTTTACCAGATGCATGAATTAAAAAGTTCTGTATTGTTGCTACCAGTGGCTGTCTAAATATATATTCCCTCACCTTTTTCTATCACTTATTCTGTTTTTATATTTGTTTCTCATATCTCCTTGATTTCAAATACCCAAATTCAAAGTTTCCGCACAGACGTGTTTTGAGAGTCACTGTATTCCAGTGGGCGATAATTGATGTACCAATAAATATTAATATTATTAATTTTTTAAGCATTAAAATTACTTCAATAAAAAAATCAAAGATTCCTCTTGAGTAATTACTAGTTTCAAAATAAAAAGCAAAATATATTGATAGGATAGAATGGAATTACGGCACGTATTATATTATTACCACAATTGTTTTTATGTTTATAGTTATTTGATGCTTTGCAACCTCTTGTATGACGTAGAAGGAAATACTTGAAAGCCAAAATAGGTTATAAATTGTCTGTATTAAATTTGTCCTTGAATGTAAAAGAAAGGAACGCCCAAGCGGTCTAGACAGTTATGACGATCAACGTCATTATAATATAGATAATCGTCTTATTTAAAAAAAAATTATTGTTACAAAATGTATTTTGGCACAGTGGACAGTTTTGGGTTTATTTTAAAACGTTGCTTTCATTGAATTTAGAAGGAACACTTAGCCCTGAACTATGAAGTACCTGGAACTTTTCTAGGAGGCAAGGACTACTTCAGCATTGGGGACTTACAGGGGGCGGGGCAGTTAGTTAGCTTTGGAGTAACAAAACTAAATCTCCGTCCACTGGAGAACTAAAGATGCTGGTTACAAGCGAGGAGCTAAAGACCTCTTTCTGAATAAACCTGAGAAGGCAACAATTAAAACCCGAAATCCAAACAACTACAACAACCAAAAATATCAACACAACTATCACAGCACACGATAGCACCAGCTGTAGCCGAGAGACTCTCGGTATAGCTATAGGCCAGACCACCAGCCATCAAAACAAAAGTAGCAGACGCCACAAGAGTAAGCCAAACGAAGAACAAAACAAAATCCATTTCTTCATATTATAACTTTAGTACCTTTTACAGTACTTGTCTACTGTTAATTATGATTTTTCTGTAAGCGTTTGTTCAATTATTAAATAATTTTTTCCGGTCTAGATAGAAACTAAGTTCGACTTTGGAAAAATATACGTATCACACTCAATGTTGTTGTTTATTAGATTTTCTTAGTCATAAATATTTTAGTTGTAGAGTGTAGTACCGTACACATTACTACATTTAAACATAATATTAATTCTTTCAAACAAGTCGTAAAAACGATCTTTTTCAAAGAGAAAGTTTATTGAGATATAAATATTGAAGAGAAGAAATGAAATATACTTTACTGTGAGCAGATGCTTTGACGAATGGATATTTCTGGTTCAAGGAACAAGAATAAAATACCTTTTTTTCACAAACTTGTTATGTGCACTTCACTGCTCCAATCATAGAACCTCTTACGTTCATACAAGGCTATAATTAAAACGACAATTAAACATTGTGCTACCATTGTTTTAGTACGTATTATTAAATAATTTTATAATGATTTATTATGGTGTATACTCATTTAATGCATGCAAAAACAAGAAGGTAAGTTAAATATTTTATGTGTTTGGTAGTTTCGCGAAGAAATTTAGAACATGTACTTATATTATTAGAAACTGACGGACTCAACTTGTGTAAGGTAAGTTCCAGAATCAATGTTTTAGAGAAGAGATAGAACGTAGGAATTGGTGAGTGATAGTCTCAAAGGAAATATTACATGAGGAGCTCGACGGAAAGTTCTACACTTTATTGGCTGAACGATTTGAAGTATAGTGCTAGAAGTGAAGCAAAAACATTTATTATTTATCTGTCAATAACCATTCCAGGAGCATTGATTTCTGCCCGATATTCTCCAAATTTAGCACAACATTTCTTCTTGTAAGGTAAAATCTTAGTATAATTCAGCCCAAGTGGAGAGATCTAAGGAAAAGATGGTTTCTAAGAAATTTAATTTGTCGCATGTCGTTGAATAGATAGTTGTAAAAATTTACATAGTTATTTTATAGATGTAAAATATAGAATTAAGAGTCAAGGGAGCAAAGCTTTATATCATGTTATCGTAACATTGATTGAATCACAGCTGAATATATCACTTACATTGCTCAGGTTTTGGGCATCAAAAAATGTACAGTTAAGTTGAATTCGATACAGACGTTCCTCATTTTTCCAAGAAAGCATAAACCATTAGATTATTGCTCAACCCTACTGAGGAAAAGGGGCCTGAGCCTTACAATGAAAACTACTTTCAGTAATTATTTACTGGAAGCCTTCGTACTCGCAGAAATGTTACACCTTTACTACTTTATAACAAAGTTACAACTTTCTAATTATGTAACTAAAGGAATAATATTAATCTGTAAATGAAAGCAGAGGATTTCCGGGACTTTTATTTGACGGGTTTTACAATCCCTTGTGTTAAAATAGAATTTACAACTGAACTCATTAAGAAGGTAATAATAAATATAATGAAATAAGAGCATTGTTACTAATTACTCATAATTAAACTAATGTACAGTAACTCTCTAGCTATAATACATGTTGTTAATGAATCGAGTTAGTGGACGATCTTTGTAAATAAAGTGTTTATTAGTTTCATTTGTGATTGTTTATTATCATTCAGTTTTATTCGTGGAACTTATTCGTGCATCTGATATAAAATATAAAATTGTATATTTAATATAACATAATTATTGTGAGTTTAATACAGGAAGCGAAGTGATAATATTGGACTAGATTGGTGGGTATTAAAATGAGAACTCGGTGTTGTACAAAAATGTTTGACAACATACACTCTTGTCGCTTCCTCTTGTTAAAGGTATATTCTTCCGCTTTTGAAAAGGTGTATAATGCTTTTTACACTGACAAAATCAAATACAAAAATTCTTACTATAGGATTTAATATAATACCTATTAACTTTATACCTTTACAATGATGAAAAATATGATGTAAATTTTCTATTAACACGCATATTTGTTTCCATACGTTTAATTTCAACTTTTGCTCTATTTACCTTTATTTATTATAGAAAGCTATAAAGCAAAATTAGATATTTAAATAAATTAATAAAATTTGTGTAATGTGATAGGTATTTTGTTATGGCATAATGTAACCTATACAATTGTTAAAAACCCAGTTTTAAAACGTGTGGTTAAGCGCATAACTTCTACAAAAATGGAAATAAATTGCCAAAAATCTACAATATTAATAAGAATTTGTTATAGTATTGATAACGATAATGATGAATTTGATGTATTATAATCAGCAGTAAATGATTTTTCATTTTCCTTAAGGCTTACAAATAATATTCTTATATTCTGTAGTGTTTGTGAATTTTTAGACTTTATTCTTAAAAAATATGAGAGGCCATTCTCTGCACATGCGATGAAACACAGTAAAAATAAACCAGAAAATTGCTTCAACCAAAAAGGAATTTGTGTGGATGGCAGTCAACATGTTTGGCTTTCGATACCACTCACGTACAGCACCATCACTCACGTTGTTCTCTCCGTATCACGGCACATTCTCTAATGGTTTCTGCTGCACTATCCCTTCTGCTTGCAGGATCCGACACTCCTCAATTCAGATGTATCGGGAGAATCGATAGAGGCGACCATGTTTATGCGACTGCAGCTGAGCACAAACTAACTACTTACACTTGACATCAGACCTGCCACATGACGAGCTGTAACGACGCGCGATCGTAGGTTTAAAAATAAAAATGAATCTTGTATTTACCGGGTGTCTTAAGACCACTTTGAAACAGAAACCACACTGAATGTGTCTCACATACTAACTGGTAAACAATAAGCGATGACTAAACCAGCTATTGGTATTCCCAGGACATCCTAATGGGCTTCAGGCAGACAAAAATGAACCCGATATGTCCAATGTAATCAAGGTTTTTGATGTTTGTTGATTCTTGAAACAACTTGTTTTATGATTTTGTGTACTAGGTTTTGTAAATAACTAGCTAGTGAAAGTTTATAGGCCTTACAATAAGTTTAAAGTTTAGTTTTTTTTATTTAAACTGTAGGGGTTTTATAAAATACTTTAAACTCCAATGATGAAGCACAATGCAACGGATCTAAAAATTAACAGCAAAATAATTATGTAAAAATTTAATATGTATTTGTATAATAACAGATAAACAGGTTATCTCGTACCAGTATATAATTAAAAATGAGATTTAAAGGTATTAAAATTAACTTAATCACAATTCAATATTTTAGGGAACTTATTGCAGACACTGTGTATAAAAGTCGAGCTATGCATATAACTCCATCTTTTAACCAAAAAAAAACACCAAAAATAGAGTAGTAGACGAGGAGAACTGATCAGATGTCTATGCGAAGCGGTTCATGTTTAATAGAACTGGTTGCAGACACCGTGTATAAGATGAGAGCTATGGACACTACTCCATATTGTAAAAATTTGTAAACAACAATCCTACTGTGAGTTTTCAACTAACTTCTACACACCTCTGTGTAGTAAGCCGAGAGAACAGACCAGATGTTTACGCGAAATGCTTCATGTTTAAGAAACTGGTGTATAAAAGTAGTGCTATGGACGTAACTTCAGGGTTAAACAAAAAATAAGGATGTTGGGACTTAATTTGTATACAAAATTAAGTATTAGACTGGGAGAATTTACCAGATGTCAACGAGAATCGCGTAATGTGTAAGTAAACGGTTTGTAGACACTGTGTTTAATATAAGTGCTATGGACACTACTCAAAGTTGTAGAAAGCTAAACAGAAATTCAACTGTGAGTTCTCAACTAACTTCTACACAATTCTCAGTAGTAGACCGTAGGAAATGACCAGATGTCTACTCTAAGTGCTTCAGGTTTAAACCACACTTAGACACTGGTAACAGACACTGTGTATACAGGTAGTGGTATGAACACTATTTAAAGTTGTAGAAAGTTTTAAACAACAATACAACGGTGAGTTCTCAATTAACTTCTACACAGTTATCAGTAGTAGAACGAGGGAGCTGACCAGATGTCTACGTGAAATGACTCACATTTAAGAAACTGGTACCTGACATTGTTTATAAAAGTAGTGGTATGGACACTATTTAAAGTTGTAAACAGCATTCCAACTGTGAGTTCCGACTAATTTCTACACAATGCTCAGTACTACTACCGTGGAAACTGACCATATGTCTACTATAAGTACTTCAGGTTTAAGAAACTGGTAGCGGACATTGTGTATAAAAGTAGTTGAATAGACACTACAAACAATCTAAATGTAAGTTTTTAAATAACTTCAACACAACTCAAAGTAGTAAGACCGTGGGGAACAGGGCAAATGTCTAAGCGAAATGCTTCATGTTAAAGATACGTGGTAGCAGGACACTGAGTATAAAAAATTTATGGTTGCCTGTAAAGTCGGTTTCACGGGCGAAGATTTTACGTGACAACGTCTTTTTCTCGGTAGAATATTTATTGATATGATATATTATTAAATTGCACAATAGGAACAAGGAATTGAATAAAATAAGAATTGCACAAATTTTAACTATAGAAATATATTTTGTTTACTAAATATTGTACATAATTTGAAATTAATTAAAATTTGTTATTGTAAATGGTAAAGTTGAATAAAACATTTACTAAAATTGAAATTTGAAATTCTTGCTAAACACTCCGCGCGTGGTGATTGGTCGGTTTAGTTCGTTTGTTTGGTCGCACTGTTATGACAGGTTAGAGGTTATAATTTGTTATTTTAAATGTTTGACTAGCAATAGGCGCTGTTTCTTCTCAATCGAACTGATTGATTGCAGAGTGATTTAAACTAATAATTTACTTAACCACTATCAACATTTGTCAATAGTATGACATAACCTATAAAACTCAGTTTCTCAACTTTTGTGTCAATCTAACAATTAATCAATCAATCATAGTTTGCGATAATTGAAATATCAGTGTACAATTATTTACCTTTATTGTTGTAGTTGTTGTAAATAACGAATCTAAGCACTCCACATTTTCACGAATAAACATAGTTATCTGCTTTATCCCGTGCGGCGGACCCACAGTTATCTGCTTTATCCCGTGCGGATCCCGTGCGGCGGACCCACTGGGACGGGCATCGTTAACGTTACCGGGCGTTACACTTTTTCATGAGTGGACTCCGAGCCGCAACCTAATTTAAGACGTTGTCACGTCATAAAATGGTGCTATGGACACGACTCCAAGTCATATAAAGTTTTGAACAATAATCCAACTGTAAGTTCGTAACCAACTTGTACACAACACTCAGTAGTAGACCGTGAGAATTGGCGTCTACTCTAAGTGCTTCATGTTTAAGGAACTGGTAGCAGACACTGTGTATAAAAGTAGTGCTATGGACACAAACACCAAGTCATATAAAGTTTTGAACAACAAACCAACTGTAAGTTCGTAACCAACTTGTACACAACACTCAGTAGTAGACCGTGAGAATTGGCGTCTACTCTACGTGCTTCATGTTTAAGGAACTTGGTAGCAGACACTGTGTATAAAAGTAGTGCTATGGACACGACACCAAGTTCATATAAAGTTTTGAACAATAATCAACTGTAAGTTCGTAACCAACTTGTACACAACACTCAGTAGTAGACCGTGAGAATTGGCGTCTACTCTAAGTGCTTCATGTTTAAGGAACTGGTAGCAGACACTGTGTAATAAATGTATTGATATGGACACGACACCAAGTCATATAAAGTTTTTGAACAACAATCCAACTGTAAGTTAGTAAACTAACTTGTACACAAACACTCAGTAGTAGACCCGTGAGAATTGGCGTCTACTCTAAGTGCTTCATGTTTAAGGAACTGGTAGCAGGACACTGTGTATAAAGTAGTGCTATGGACACGACACCAAGTCATATAAAGTTTTGAACAACAAAACCAACTGTAAGTTAGTAACCAACTTGTACACAACACTCAGTAGTAGACCGTGAGAATTGGCGTCGTCTACTCTACGTGCTTCATGTTTAAGGAAACTGGTAGCAGACACTGTGTATAAAAGTAGTGCTATGGACACGACACCAAGTCATATAAAGTTTTGAACAATAATCCAACTGTAAGTTCGTAACCAACTTGTACACATCACTCAGTAGTAGACCGTGACAATTGGCGTCTACTCTAAGTGCTTCATGTTTAAGGAACTGGTAGCAGACACTGTGTATAAATGTATTGATATGGACACGACACCAAGTCATATAAAGTTTTGAACAACAATCCAACTGTAAGTTAGTAACCAACTTGTACACAACACTCAGTAGTAGACCGTGAGAATTGGCGTCTACTCTAAGTGCTTCATGTTTAAGGAACTGGTAGCAGACACTGTGTATAAAAGTAGTGCTATGGACACGACACCAAGTCATATAAAGTTTTGAACAACAAACCAACTGTAAGTTAGTAACCAACTTGTACACAACACTCAGTAGTAGACCGTGAGAATTGGCGTCTACTCTAAGTGCTTCATGTTTAAGGAACTGGTAGCAGACACTGTGTATAAAAGTAGTGCTATGGACACGACACCAAGTCATATAAAGTTTTGAACAACAAACCAACTGTAAGTTAGTAACCAACTTGTACACAACACTCAGTAGTAGACCGTGAGAATTGGCGTCTACTCTACGTGCTTCATGTTTAAGGAACTGGTAGCAGACACTGTGTATAAAAGTAGTGCTATGGACACGACACCAAGTCATATAAAGTTTTGAACAATAATCCAACTGTAAGTTCGTAACCAACTTGTACACAACACTCAGTAGTAGACCGTGAGAATTGGCGTCTACTCTAAGTGCTTCATGTTTAAGGAACTGGTAGCAGACACTGTGTATAAATGTATTGATATGGACACGACACCAAGTCATATAAAGTTTTGAACAACAATCCAACTGTAAGTTAGTAACCAACTTGTACACAACACTCAGTAGTAGACCGTGAGAATTGGCGTCTACTCTAAGTGCTTCATGTTTAAGGAACTGGTAGCAGACACTGTGTATAAAAGTAGTGCTATGGACACGACTCCAAGTCATATAAAGTTTTGAACAACAATCCAACTGTAAGTTAGTAACCAACTTGTACACAACACTCAGTAGTAGACCGTGAGAACTGACCAGATGTCTACTCTAATTGCTTCATGTTTAAGGAACTGGTAGCAGACACTGTGTATAAAAGTAGTGCTATGGACACGACTCCAAGTCGTAGAAAGTTGTAAACAACAATCCAACTGTAAGTTCGTATCTAACTTGTACACAACACTCAGTAGCAGACCGTGAGAACTGACCAGATGTCTAAGAGACGGAGTTTTTGACTTCACATATCAAAAGTAGTAAGTTTCTAACGAACCCTTACTGAAGTAATGGATAGTCTTTGTGTAGATTATTGCAATTTAATTTTATACAATGAAAAATACTTCTTTTAGAAATTGCTCAGCCCTTTCCGCCATTTTTGACAAAACAAAATACAATTTGTGTCTGTTTTTTGGCATGAAGGGCCTAAACTAGTTTACATAATTTTGAAATTTTGTAAAACTCATTTTCTACATCGTTATTAGTAATGGTAAACATCGCTCCTATGGGTCTTTATTTCTGTCAACAAGTGGCGTAGGTTGTATTTGTCTTAATATTGGTATTCATAATTAGTGGTAATGGAAAGAAAACAGATTAGACCAATGATTAAACCGAGGATATGGTGAAGGTTGATTATGTGACACGTTCTAGTTACTTTGATGGATTGGTTGTTTTCATTCAAAGCCTGACTAGAAAACTAAGTTGTTGGTTTTAACCGGTTGGATAAGACTAAGAAATAAGATTAGGTTCATTATTTTAGTTTTAATGGTTCAAAGTTAAAAGATTAAGCAAATTAGCGACTAGATTTTATTTAAATCATTTGCGCGTATATTAATACATTGATGTATGTAAGGTTACGTGATTACTATTTTTTCTCCCCAACGATACCCTGAAACATTTACCATTCCTTGTAACAAAGGACATTTTAGTTTGAAATTTTACTATTGAACAAAAGTGGATGTAAAAATATGTAGGCTAATGATTGCTGCAATTTCAAAAAAATATTCAAATCGCTGCATTATGATAATCATGCTTTCACAAGCTCTGACTTTAATGATTTTTCATTAATGAAAATTAATTTTTAAGGCTTTCCATTATAAAATGATAGGAAGGAGCAATATTGGAGTGTTATGATCCCACTGAATATAGCTTTATTTTTTATGCTATGATTACGTTTAAAATGTTGCCTCAGTAATAGTTGAAATTTAAATTATTATGTTATGGCATTCTTCTCATCAAAAAATGTATATCACTGGAGAAGCTCTTTTATTTTTGGAGTTCTTTAACTGATTGAAAAAACACCAATAATACAACTTTTTTATTGAGACCTTTCGTTTTCAAGGAAAACATTATCAGGTTCTCTGCTCAAACTTTACTTTCAGTTGTGGGTCTGATGATGTTTTCATTGAAAGCAAAATGCCTCACACAAATAAATATTTTATTATTGGAGTGCTTGATTTAAAATTAAATAAAGGACTTTGATTTCCTTTAAACACATATAAACAAGAAATTCAAGTAGTATTACTAAAGAGTTTTATTTATTTTGTATGATATATTAATGACTGTTAAATTATTTATTACTATGCTACAAATATAAACCAACAGCACTAAATTTGAACAAAGAAAATTAAAAAGTTTAATTTAAATTGATAGAATTATATGAAAATTTATCGTTTCCGTGGTTACTGCTTACACAGGTAGAATTTAAGCTCGTGCAGGATGAAAGTTACGCCTCAGAGAGGCTTGAAATACTGCCTCAGCTAAATGGAGTGTGAACCCGTAAATAACACCACTAAGCTTTCCCTGGGATCTCAAGTGGAAACATGGCTCAAAAGCGAACAAATTATCAAACAGCGAATTTAAGTTTTACAATGTTTACGGCATATTATAATGCAATCTTTCCACTAAGTCTAGTTTTATATTTGGCAACACAGTACTAATACGTTCAAACTACGCTGGTGTTATTTTAAAATATTTTACTTAATATATTTAATCATTTAATAAATTTATACACTTCACCCAAAAATTTCAGGTTTGATACACTTTTGGAATTGTAGTTTAACAATACGTAAAATATTGCAGAAGTTAGGTTTGCCTATGCAACTTGTAGGCATAAATGGTCAGGGTCGAGCTGCCTGAGACAAAAAATACAAGGATAGAAAACTAGTTATAGAAGTGCTTTCTGAAATAATATCTAAGTGAATACTCACTTGGAAGTCCAGTATTGATGAAAATTTTGCTATATACGATGATTCCAGATATCGCTGTAATGAGAATGCGCGTTCCATTTTAGACGGTTGCGAATTATACTGTAGATCTCCAAAATACTGAGTATCTTTAAAGTCCCCTTCCTTTTAAATTTCGTTTGCATGAATATGGAGAGTCTTTATGGTGTTTATATGACCAACTGAGGAGTTTCTGCATGTACGAAAATATTAGACTACCCCCCACAACCATATTTTTGGGATAAGTAAAAATCTTTAAATATGTCTTTTAACCCCTAGCAAGTGACACTCCGTTTTAAAGTTATTACAAACAAAATTATTGGGGGAAGACTATAGGTCTTTAATGTTACTCTATCAAATTCGGTGGCCACTTACAATTTTAATTTTAAAACGAAACCCCTACAGTTTAAGCTGCATTAAAATTTATTGTAAGGCAGATAAAACATTCACTCACAGGTAACCAATAAGACATGTGAGACACATTTATGCTTCATGAATACTGTGTTAATATTGCAAAGACTTCACGAGATACAAATAAGTGTACTTTTGACACATTAAATGTTAATACGAGAGCAAAAGTGGCGTCATTTTCTTTATATAAGTTTTCTATCATTTCTTGTCAAGAGTTTAGCTTCCCAGACTTTTATAAGTAATTCAATATGTTACTAAGATATACCGGTGTATATAAGACACTTTCACGTACACAATCTCTTAGACAATCCTAGCTGTAAATTCTTTGGCGAAACCACGGAATTGGTTTAGACCCAAATTATTTTTTTTTCTAATAAAATATAAAACCTGCATAAAACTACTTTAATATTATGTATTAAAGATGTTCTAAGCAATATTTTACTAATTTTGTTATTTTATCTTCAAAGAAATTAATGTTCCCAAATGGGAACAGTGGGACTGAATGGGATGGTGACCTATTGTTCCCAAATGGGAACAGTGGGCATAACAGGGGTGGTGTAAAAACTCAACATTATTGATAAGTAAACTTTATTTTACAATAAACACTAAGTATATAAGTAAAATCTTCTTTAAGTGAACTACACCAAACTAGAAATAACACATTTCATTATATTTCACGTTTGATATTTCACTGTTTAGAGTGAAATTCTTGAGAACAGTGTTGGTGAATTGCCACATTTCATTTTTTACACTTAAACTTGGCATTCTTTTTACACTGTGCACATCTTGATTGTTTGTCATTGGTTACAAGGAAGTGGTTCACTTTGTCGTAACGTACCTCATCCACCACTCTTGATTCCACTGGTTTCACAAGACGAGGCGGTCTCTCTAATGTCAAACGTTGAGCATACTTTTGGAGATAAGTTTGGCAGATCACTCTTGTAAATCTAAGAAAATCAAGTTGTTCGCTTTTACTCTGAGGCATATCTGTAAAGTTGCCATGCATTGTTTACAGAAGCATTTAACGGAAAACATAACAGCTGCCAATACCATTTCTTACCTCTTATATTTATACGTAGTTTAGAAATGTTTTCATCAAGGCGATCAACGCCTCCCATGTAGTTGTTATACAAAACAAAGCAAGCTGGCTGATCAACCATTATATGAGATTTACTTTTTTGGCTAAATCTCTTTACTTTTCCAATTGGAAATGTTCCAGCTTGGGTCGAAGCCATTGTCACTACATTGTTATCATGGTAACGGACGAGTGTTATACCTGTTTCTTCAGTTGTAACTTGAGAGTAACTCCCTCTTTCTAGTTGCTTCATATCTTTCTTTGTTGGCAACGGAGCATTTAGTGTTCTGTTTTCCCTCAAAGTCCCAGTACAGCGGAAGCCCATTTCTTTGAGCTTTTTCAACAACGCAACGTGAAAAAGTTATCAAAAAATACACTGGATTCTGTACTTGGTAGCTTACTCAATAACTCCATCACAACCGATCCACCTACTCCTAACTCAGGTTGTGTATTTCCTGTATTTTTCCCCATGTATGGGATTGATTGAATGAGATACCCCAACCGGCTACATAGACACCAAGCGTTGAAGCCAAACCTTATTGACTTGCCGTGCATGTGTTGTTTAGCTCCATGCCTACCGTAGTAAGGAATCATTGATTCGTCAATGCTTACATTATTTTCTCTTGGATAAAATTTCAACTATTTTACATTCAATTTTTCCCAAAGTGGTGTTATTTTGGCAAAACGATCACCTTTCCTAAGATTGTGATTGTCACAAACATGAAAATATTTTATGATTTGTGTAAATCGATTTCTAGGTATAGCGTTACTCACTGCAGAGTTGTGACAATCAGGGCTCTGCTCCCAGTACATACGAAGTCTTGGAACTTGACAATAGCCAATAAGTAAAAGTATTGCAAGAAACACTTTAGTTTCGTCTATAGTGAGTTTCAAATTGTGCTCACCATTTTGTTAGGCATGTAAATTAGTTTGATGACATATAAGATTAATGACTTCATCGTCATAAAAAATCTCAAATAGTTTTTACAGTAGTTTTACAGGGGTACCATCACTACTTTTGAGCCAGTCCGGAAGCTCAAATTCTCTTTCATTGTACCTTGGAAGGTCTTTTTCAGTCCAAACATAGGTTTTTTTGTTAGATATTTTAACAATTATTTTCTTGCTTACTTTTACTCTATTATCTTTTTTGTTTTCACTCTGATTAGGTGATGACAAACCTTTCTTATTTTTAGCTTTTGGCTCATCATTAGGGCCTACTGTTAGTACAAACTACATTTCTAGTGAAAGGCTCACTTGCAGGAAGGGCCAATTGTTCCTCACCAACAACTTCAAAATGTTCATCATCTTCTGAAATGTCTTCAGGAACACCAATATCTATTTTTACTAGTTCTCCATCCACAATTTTACGAACCGAGGATTCCGCACTTGACAATAGTTGATTTCGTGATAGGCGTGAAAGATCTATCTCATCCTCCTCACCACTGTCGGCATCTGAATGAACTCCTTCATTAGGAATAATTACTATTTCACTTTCCAAGATATCTGTTTCCTGCTCCAAAATGTCTTGAATGTCATTTAGTGTCAATCTGTAATAATGAAACATACGAATAACAACCTACCCATTCAGTCCCACTGTTCCCAAATGGGAACAACATACTTTATGTGTTTACAAAACATCATAAACAAACCGGTATAAAACTTTTCATTATTTACAACTAAAACTACAATGATATTGAGTTATTTCATTATGTGAAACATTTAATACACGTCATGTATAATGCATAGGTACTTACTTTTCATAGTAAGCCATGGTAGAAGCATATAACCTTAAAGTGAAGATCTACTGCATGAAAACCATGTGCTCAACTGTTGAGCAGGTGTGTTGGGGGGAAGCAGTAGTACCACCTGTCATAGACTACCAACAAAAAATTTCCCTAAAATATTATTTTTGAATTTTTATTTATTTTTTAATAAATGTTCCCATTTGGGAACAGCGAGGCTAAATGGGTTATTTAACGTGATATATTCTGCTCTCGAAATCGAGTTCAGATCGTCGGAAATCTTACTTACTTACGGCGACTTTTACAGCTATTCTGGCCGTTTGTCGCAGTCAATACACCAATGCCTCTTGCATAGCCATGCATCCTCTTCAATGTTTCTTCTTTGAATGGCTTTCTCTATTCCATCTTTCCTCCTTAACCTAGGTCTTCCTCTTTTCCTATTCCTTGTTGGTCTCCAATTCCATACTTTCCAAGGGATCCTATCTTCATTCATTCTTCTTATTTGACCATACCATTGTAACTGTTTTCTCTCTATATTGTCCGTAATTGATGATTGAACATTCATTATCTCTCTTATTGTCACGTTTGGAACTCTATCTTCTAATGTAAGTCTACAGCACCTTCTCCAATAACTATTTTCTTCTGTCTCTATTCTTTTCTTCAACTTTTGAGTTATTGTCCATACTTCTGCACCATACGTTACTGTACTTTCGATGATTGATTCATAAATCCTTCTCTTTATGTCCTTTCTTATATTAAGATTCCACAGTATAGAATTTAACTGACTAACTATAGATTTTTCCCTTTGTGACTTTGTTCATGATATCTTTTTCATCTCTTCCATCACTTGTTATGGTACATCCTAAATAGTTATATTCGTCCACATTCTTTATTATATTTCCATTTATATTCAGGTCTCTTCCTTCTCTCCCGATAGCCAAATATTGCGTCTTGTCCATGTTCACTTCAAGCCCCATCCTTCATACTCCTCTGTAAGTTTCCTTAGCATGTACTCCAAATCCTCTTCATCTTCAACAACAACAACCTGATCGTCAGCAAATAAAAGGGTCTATATCCGACGATATAATTATGGGAAGATCTTAGTTTACTTCATATAAAAAAAATATAATATTAACAATAACAAAAATATATTATTAAATAAAAGTGGTTTATATAGTGTTTAATTACTTAAATAAAAGTATTTACATTGTTCGATGCCATGTCTGTGAAAAGCGAAATCATCTCTACCTTAGATTTTAATTATGTAAATAAGGATTACTAAGTAAAGAATTTAAGAAAAAGAATGTAGTGACCATATATACTCAAGGAGAAAAAATGGTATCTTAATTATTGACAAATGGACAAAGACTTATTGTGTGGTTAAGATTGGATGCGGGCTGCTGGTTGTTCACTAATGAGATCTCAAATTCCTTCTCTACGTTTGGAGATGACATTGCAAATTCATTACTGCGCGCGATTTGTTATAATCAACCAATAATACTTTGACAGTTCCCAAATAAAATTAATTAATGCAGGGTAAATAGTTATAACGGTATTAAATTATGTACATATTATTAACACTAATTTTATACTTTTAATAATTTATATGGTATCACTTTATTTGAAGTAACGGACCTATAATTATCTGGACTCTTTACATGTTCATTATATCTAAAATACATACCAGCCACAAAAGAGGTTTTAATAATAATTCAGTTGTAACGACCTGGTAGATCGTAATAACTACGCATTCTGAGAACACTTCCATTAATCTTGATTTAATAAGTTACTGTAAACCTAACTCAAATACATACATGTCTCTGAATAGACTTTACCGTCATTTCAGTTGAAAATCCAAGAAGTCGAAGTAACTACAGATTCTGGGAAGAGTTTTCATTCATCATCCTAACCTACCTTAAATACATACTTGTCTCAGAAGAGATTTAATATAATTTCAGTTGAGGAAACAATCCGACAGACCGTGATAATTACAAAATTCTGAGAACAGTTTATTTATTCTTGATTTAAGAGGTTAAACTTATCTCAAATATATGCATATCACGGATATTAATTCAGTTGTAAAAACAACCAAAATTATGAAAAAAGTTTCCTTAACCTTGATTTACGAACCTGTTTCAAATACATACACGTTACAGAAGAGATTAATTCAGTTGTGAAAATAATCCGACAACACGTGATAATTACAAATACATGATTAACAAAAGTTCATTAATCTTCGCTTACTTAAACATCGTTATTAGAAACCGAAGTTTAAGTATTCAGGATAATTTTTAATAATTATTAATACAGTAGATATTTTAATACGTTTGTGCAAGATTAACCTCATTAAGAATCTGTCAAATTTATAAGTGTTTTGCAAAATAATATTATAAGCCGACAATGTTAAAAACTGAATATATATATTGAACTTTACTCAAATTCGTGTCATTCCTACAACAGTACTCATGAAGTATTAGTTCATTAACGATGGTGTCTTTCAAGAATCCGTCTAATGTTGTAAAGAGGCAAGTTTTTACAGGATTGTTAAATTATGGCTTTTCGCTTAGAAAATGGTTTCTATGACTGTGGATATATATATAATTCTAAACTCACTAGTGATAAGTGAAAATCACTGGAAGAAATTTCTATTTCATAATACATTAAATATTTAGGTGTTAAAGAACAGATTTTTGTGAACCCATAGTAAAAGTGTCAAATATTTTCCATTGAAACCAATGAATCTCAAATTTATTCCCGGAAAACATTCAGTGCAATTTAATCGACATCGTAAAACGATTTCAGTAACATTAGAACAGTTGAAGGCTAGTGAGTAGGACTCTTAAGTAAATTAGCTTGAAAGATAATCTACTTCCGTGTAGTTTATAAATGGAAGGAGGCATATTTAAGTACATTCTATAACAGTGTACACGGATAAGCAAAGTTGCTGATATTATCTTTTTGGGTCAATTATAAGTCCTTTTATCGGATATATTTATTTAAATATAATAGTTCAAACGCGTTGGCTTTGTTCCACTGATCAGGAATATATAGAATAGTTTGAGCTTTTACTTTTATCCTTTGTATCCTATATCCAACCTTAGATATTTAGAGCTACAGTTGAGTTTGTTTCAGTGCCCCGACCAGGAAAATATACACGGGTCTAATAATACTGCTTTTTTTCTCAAAAGATATTAATTAGGATTAATATGTATTTAATGTTATAAGATTATTTAGTGAAAAATATGAATTTTCTATTCTAAAATAAATAAGGATTTGTGACGGAATTGATATTTAGCCAAATTCACTTGAAACAGGTGGGGCATGAGAACTAGTGGACCACTTATTAGAGGAATTGCACAAAAAGAGTTGAGATTTGTCAAAGTGTATGTGTGAATCTCAAATCAACAATCTGCGACAGAACGAGGCAATACCCGTGAATAGAGCCACCAAAACAATCTCAGACGTTGAAACATGTTTAGCTTTGATGCACAGTTGAACAAGCAGAGAAAATTCATGCGAAACTCACATTAGAAATCTACGAGTGAACGACCTAATACCGTCAGTGGTGCAGCCGATACCTACGCGTTAGAACGTGATTCTCTTTATGCACAGTTGACCAACCATAGAAGATTTATGTGAATCTCACATCAGCAATCTACGAGTAAACGACCTAATACCCGTCAGTGGTGCAGCCGATACCTTCTCACGCGTTAGAACGAGATTCATTTTATGCACAGTTGACCAACCATAGAAGATTTATGTGAATCTCACATCAGCAATCTACGAGTGAACGACCTAATACCGTCAGTCGTGCAGCCGATACCTACGCGTTAGAACGTGATTCTCTTTATGCACAGTTGACCAACCATAGAAGATTTATGTGAATCTCACATCAGCAATCTACGAGTGAACGACCTAATACCGTCAGTCGTGCAGCCAATACCTACACGTTAGAACGTGATTCTCTTTATGCACAGTTGACCAACCATAGAAGATTTATGTGAATCTCACATCAGCAATCTACGAGTGAACGACCTAATACCGTCAGTCGTGCAGCCGATACCTTCTCACGCGTTTAGAACGTGATTCTCTTTATGCACAGTTGACCAACCATAGAAGATTTATGTGAATCTCACATCAGCAATCTACGAGTGAACGATCTAATACCCGTCAGTGGTGCAGCCGATACCTTCTCACGCGTTAGAACGTGATTCTTTTTATGCACAGTTGACCAACCATAGAAGATTTATGTGAATCTCACATCAGCAATCTACGAGTGAACGATCTAATACCGTCAGTCGTGCAGCCGATACCTTCTCACGCGTTAGAACGTGATTCTCTTTATGCACAGTTGACCAACCACAGAAGATTTATGTGAATCTCACACTAGCAATCTGCAGGTGAACGATATAATACCCGTCAGTCGTGCAGCCGATACCTTCTCACGCGTTAGAACGTGATTCACTTTATGCACAGTTGACCAACCACAGAAGATTTATGTGAATCTCACACTAGCAATCTGCAGGTGAACGATATAATACCCGTCAGTTGTGCAGCCGATACCTTCTCACGCGTTAGAACGTGATTCATTTTAGGCACAGTTGACCAACTACAGAATATTTACGTGAATCTCACATCAGCAATCTACGAGGTGAACGATCTAATACCCGTCAGTGGTGCAGCCGATACCTTCTCACGCGTTAGAACGTGATTCATTTTATGCACAGTTGACCAACCACAGAAGATTTATGTGAATCTCACATCAGCAATCTACGAGTGAACGATCTAATACCGTCAGTCGTGCAGCCGATAACTTCTCACGCGTTAGAACGTGATTCTCTTTATGCACAGTTGACCAACCATAGAAGATTTATGTGAATCTCACATCAGCAATCTACGAGTGAACGACCTAATACCCGTCAGTGGTGCAGCCGATACCTTCTCACGCGTTTAGAACGTGATTCTCTTTATGCACAGTTGACCAACCACAGAAGATTTATGTGAATCTCACATCAGCAATCTACGAGTGAACGATCTAATACCCGTCAGTGGTGCAGCCGATACCTTCTCACGCGTTAGAACGTGATTCTCTTTATGCACAGTTGACCAACCATAGAAGATTTATGTGAATCTCACATCAGTAATCTACGAGTGAACGATCTAATACCGTCAGTCGTGCAGCCGATACCTTCTCACGCGTTAGAACGTGATTCTCTTTATGCACAGTTGACCAACCATAGAAGATTTATGTGAATCTCACATCAGCAATCTACGAGTGAACGATCTAATACCGTCAGTCGTGCAGCCGATACCTTCTCACGCGTTAGAACGTGATTCTTTTTATGCACAGTTGACCAACCATAGAAGATTTATGTGAATCTCACATCAGCAATCTACGAGTGAACGATCTAATACCCGTCAGTCGTGCAGCCGATACCTTCTCACGCGTTAGAACGTGATTCTCTTTATGCACAGTTGACCAACCATAGAAGATTTATGTGAATCTCACATCAGCAATCTACGAGTGAACGATCTAATACCGTCAGTCGTGCAGCCGATACCTACGCGTTAGAACGTGATTCTCTTTATGCACAGTTGACCAACCACAGAAGATTTTTGTGAATCTCACACTAGCAATCTGCAGGTGAACGATATAATACCCGTCAGTCGTGCAGCCGATACCTACGCGTTAGAACGTGATTCATTTTATGCACAGTTGACCAACCACAGAAGATTTATGTGAATCTCACACTAGCAATCTGCAGGTGAACGATATAATACCCGTCAGTTGTGCAGCCGATACCTACGCGTTAGAACGTGATTCATTTTATGCACAGTTGACCAGCACACAGATGAAATCTCATCACGAATTGTGAACGATCTCAGTCAATACCTTCTCACGCGTTAGAGCGTGATTCATTTTATGCACAGTTGACCAACCACAGAAGATTTATGTGAATCTCACATCAGCAATCTACGAGTGAACGATCTAATACCCGTCAGTCGTGCAGCCGATACCTTCTCACGCGTTAGAGCGTGATTCATTTTATGCACAGTTGACCAACCACAGAAGATTTATGTGAATCTCACAATAGCAATCTACGAGTGAACGATCTAATACCCGTCAGTCGTGCAGCCGATACCTTCTCACGCGTTAGAACGTGATTCATTTTATGCACAGTTGACCAACCACAGAAGATTTATGTGAATCTCACATCAGCAATCTACGAGTGAACGATCTAATACCCGTCAGTCGTGCAGCCGATACCTTCTCACGCGTTAGAGCGTGATTCATTTTATGCACAGTTGACCAACCACAGAAGATTTATGTGAATCTCACAATAGCAATCTACGAGTGAACGATCTAATACCCGTCAGTCGTGCAGCCGATACCTTCTCACGCGTTAGAGCGTGATTCATTTTATGCACAGTTGACCAACCACAGAAGATTTATGTGAATCTCACAATAGCAATCTACGAGTGAACGATCTAATACCCGTCAGTCGTGCAGCCGATACCTTCTCACGCGTTAGAACGTGATTCATTTTATGCACAGTTGACCAACCACAGAAGATTTATGTGAATCTCACATCAGCAATCTACGAGTGAACGATCTAATACCCGTCAGTCGTGCAGCCGATACCTTCTCACGCGTTAGAACGTGATTCATTTTATGCACAGTTGACCAACCACAGAAGATTTATGTGAATCTCACAATAGCAATCTACGAGTGAACGATCTAATACCCGTCAGTCGTGCAGCCGATACCTTCTCACGCGTTAGAACGTGATTCATTTTATGCACAGTTGACCAACCACAGAAGATTTATGTGAATCTCACATCAGCAATTCTACGAGTGAACGATCTAATACCCGTCAGTCGTGCAGCCGATACCTTCTCACGCGTTAGAGCGTGATTCATTTTTATGCACAGTTGACCAACCACAGAAGATTTATGTGAATCTCACAATAGCAAATCTACGAAGTGAACGATCTAATACCTTCAGTCGTGCAGCGATTACCTTCTCACGCGTTAGAACGTGATTCATTTTATGCACAGTTGACCAACCACAGAAGATTTATGTGAATCTCACATCAGCAATCTACGAGTGAACGATCTAATACCCGTCAGTCGTGCAGCCGATACCTTCTCACGCGTTAGAACGTGATTCATTTTATGCACAGTTGACCAACCACAGAAGATTTATGTGAATCTCACATCAGCAATCTACGAGTGAACGATCTAATACCCGTCAGTCGTGCAGCCGATACCTTCTCACGCGTTAGAGCGTGATTCATTTTATGCACAGTTGACCAACCACAGAAGATTTATGTGAATCTCACAATAGCAATCTACGAGTGAACGATCTAATACCCGTCAGTCGTGCAGCCGATACCTTCTCACGCGTTAGAACGTGATTCATTTTATGCACAGTTGACCAACCACAGAAGATTTATGTGAATCTCACAATAGCAATCTACGAGTGAACGATCTAATACCCGTCAGTCGTGCCGCCGATACCTTCTCACGCGTTAGAGCGTGATTCTCTTTATGCACAGTTGACCAACCACAGAATATTTATGTGAATCTCACATCAGCAATCTACGAGTGAACGATCTAATACCCGTCAGTCGTGCAGCCGATACCTACGCGTTAGAACGTGATTCTCTTTATGCACAGTTGACCAACCACAGAAGATTTATGTGAATCTCACATCAGCAATCTACGAGTGAACGATCTAATACCCGTCAGTGGTGCAGCCGATACCTTCTCACGCGTTAGAACGTGATTCATTTTATGCACAGTTGACCAACCATAGAAGATTTATGTGAATCTCACATCAGCAATCTACGAGTGAACGATCTAATACCCGTCAGTGGTGCAGCCGATACCTTCTCACGCGTTAGAACGTGATTCTCTTTATGCACAGTTGACCAACCATAGAAGATTTATGTGAATCTTACATCAGCAATCTACGAGTGAACGACCTAATACCCGTCAGTGGTGCAGCCGATACCTTCTCACGCGTTAGAACCTGATTCTCTTTATGCACCGTTGACCAACCATAGAAGATTTATGTGAATCTCACATCAGCAATCTACGAGTGAACGACCTAATACCCGTCAGTCGTGCAGCCGATACCTACGCGTTAGAACGTGATTCATTTTATACACAGTTGACCAACCATAGAAGATTTATGTGAATCTCACATCAGCAATCTACGAGTGAACGACCTAATACCCGTCAGTGGTGCAGCCGATACCTACGCGTTAGAACGTGATTCTCTTTATACACAGTTGACCAACCATAGAAGATTTATGTGAATCTCACATCAGCAATCTACGAGTGAACGATCTAATACCCGTCAGTGGTGCAGCCGATACCTACGCGTTAGAACGTGATTCTCTTTATGCACAGTTGGACCAACCATAGAAGATTTATGTGAATCTCACATCAGTAATCTACGAGTGAACGACCTAATACCGTCAGTCGTGCAGCCGATACCTACGCGTTAGAACGTGATTCTCTTTATGCACAGTTGACCAACCATAGAAGATTTATGTGAATCTCACATCAGCAATCTACGAGGTGAACGACCTAATACCGTCAGTCGTGCAGCCGATAACTACGCGTTAGAATGTGATTCTCTTTATGCACAGTTGACTAACCATAGAAGATTTATGTGAATCTCACATCAGCAATCTACGAGTGAACGACCTAATACCCGTCAGTGGTGCAGCCGATACCTTCTCACGCGTTAGAACGTGATTCTCTTTATGCACAGTTGACTAACCATAGAAGATTTATGTGAATCTCACATCAGCAATCTACGAGTGAACGACCTAATACCCGTCAGTGGTGCAGCCGATACCTACGCGTTAGAACGTGATTCTCTTTATGCACAGTTGACTAACCATAGAAGATTTATGTGAATCTCACATCAGCAATCTACGAGTGAACGACCTAATACCCGTCAGTGGTGCAGCTGATACCTACGCGTTAGAACGTGATTCTCTTTATGCACAGTTGACCAACCATAGAAGATTTATGTGAATCTCACATCAGCAATCTACGAGTGAACGACCTAATACCGTCAGTGGTGCAGCCGATACCTACGCGTTAGAACGTGATTCTCTTTATGCACAGTTGACCAACCATAGAAGATTTATGTGAATCTCACATCAGTAATCTACGAGTGAACGACCTAATACCGTCAGTCGTGCAGCCGATACCTACGCGTTAGAACGTGATTCTCTTTATGCACAGTTGACTAACCATAGAAGATTTATGTGAATCTCACATCAGCAATCTACGAGTGAACGACCTAATACCGTCAGTGGTGCAGCCGATACCTACGCGTTAGAACGTGATTCACTTTATGCACAGTTGACCAACCACAGAAGATTTATGTGAATCTCACACTAGCAATCTGCAGGTGAACGATATAATACCCGTCAGTTGTGCAGCCGATACCTTATCACGCGTTAGAACGTGATTCATGTTATGCACAGTTGACCAACCACAAAAAATTTATGTCAATCTCACGTTAGCAATCCGCAGGTGAACGAGGCAATACTCACGAGTGATGCTGTCGATACCATCTCGGGCTTTGGAGCTTGTTTTACTTTCATGTACTATTGGAAAAAACTGAAAAATAGTCCAGTTTAACTGTAATCTTTTACATTTCCTGAGATTATCAGGTTTAGTTCAGAGGTGTTTATAGAAATGTTTTAATGGAAGGTGTAAGCGATTTTTACGTGTTTACATTGTAAGTGTTGCTAAATTAGTAGCTTGAAAACTTATTTTTAGAGTTTTAGTAGAGTACGATTGTAGTTTAGACTGACGCTTAATAAAAAGTGGAGGTACAGAGTGTTTGACAGTCACCCAAGGTCATATTTTTCCAATCTTAATTGGTAGACCGGTGAATCTGGAAATAAATTGCATCATCAAATAAGCATCAAATAAGCCAATAAATGTCCTTCTATTTGGTTGCACTCACACTTAAATAACCATGTTTAAACGAAAGAGTTTATAAACGCAAAATATAACTTATTATAATGACCTACACTTGCCTCAAGAACACAAAATTTACAACGCATATCCATAAAATGGAGAGATTTAAAGTGATCCCAGCCCGGCACACAAGAGGTAACAGAAAGGTAGATGTTCTACTAGTAGTGTTGCATCTAAACAAAGCGTATATAAACCTTTTTCAAATATCCTACTTGCGATCAGAGAGAAAAATTTTAAATATTTTATTTGAACCGTTTATATCGGTTTTACCGTTATCTATATACTTTTAATTGGGTTTATATTACGATTAAATCCCTTTATATAGTTTGTGATAGGCTTAATTACAGTAATATAATGTTTAATCTTATATACCATACATTTACTCAAAACAACATCACGTTTTAATCTCGTTCAAACAGTGATGTAGTATAAATCTTGTAGCTGCAGATTATGCAGGAGATAGCGGGTTTATGCAATGTAGGATTTGCGAGCTACTCGTAAAACACATGAAATCGGGTTTTGGAATGTTTTATGTAAAAATTTTTCGATTCAGTATTTTATATATTACAGTTTCATATTTTAATTAAAAATAACAAAACATTTTATTTACAATATGTTAAGTTTTTATAAATTAATAACCTCACAGATAAAATAAAAATAAACAATAAATTATAGGAAACATTACATTATAAATATATATCACAAATTTAAAGGGAATATTACAGTTAATCAAAGTTGTGAATATTTATTTCTTCGTCAGTAAATATAATTATAAAATAGTTTTTAAGAAAAAAAACTATTAATCGCAAAAATATAAAAATTCTAAACACTTATAATTTATTTGAGTAATAAAACAATTTTATTTAAAATGACGTAACTATTAAAAAACGATTTATAATGCTACAGAAGATTGGGTGTTTAACATCTACTCCAAAGGAAGATACGCTGAAGTTTTGTTAAAACGTTGAAAGCTCTACTATTGGGATCTAAATAGCTTGGCTTTGGACTGTCAGACACAGATAGTCTGCAGTGATACTTATACCTGCAGACCTTTCCTGAGATGTCCAAGTGAGTGTGTTACAAAAGCTGCAATCCCTCAGGAACTCGGAACCAATCTTCGTTGCAGATTCCTTACCAGTTATCTGTCTTTCCGCTAGTGTTTCTCTTCTATATAAAATACTTTCTTCCATGTTTCACAATTTTTTTAACGCAGTATTTGCATTAACAGGGTTATAATATGTAGGGTCTTCTAGCTATCGAAATAGTTCAGACAGTTTACAAACAACTTTACTTGAGTTTTTACCAGATTGTAGTGTACTTAAATTATATATTACAGCTTAAAAAGAAAAAAACTAACATTATTCAGCGAATTTTAATTCTATTTGATACAATACACAGCCATAAAGGAAACCAATAACCGACATATCAAAGCAATAACCGATACCATGGCTGCACCCCCCTCCCATCAGTGTAATACTGCCTACGTAGTGCGGTCGCTGGCTGCAGCGTGGTGTGACTTCGCTCTTCTTGTTGGTGTTTATAACAATGAACTATTGTTGCGGGGGGGGGGGGTTTAGATACAATATAGTAATTCTATATTTTCTTATTATCATTGCTAAATATTGTTTTATCAAATATCTGGAATAAAGAATTTCTGCAAAATAGGTGCAAAACTAAAAGAAAAAACTTTATATTGTTTGCTATGAGTAAAACTTTACATAAATTTTGCTATATAAACTATAAAAAGTAAGCTAAGCTTTAACTAAATTAATTAAACTCGTACAAGGTAACATTGTAACTCTTTGTGTAAAGGATTCCTTTTTAATTAGTATGTTAATATACTAGTTTAATACTATGAAAATAACGTACGTTTTCCAGATTACCTTAGCAGTAAATAATTAGCCACAATGTAAGTTATTTTTTGATGGATTTTTTGAAATTACTGCTTATGATTATTTTATTATAAATAAATAAATATATAAAGTAGATATGAATATGGCGGTTTCTAGCGCACTTTTGGGACAGACAGAAAATCAAGGGAAAATTCTGTTTAAAGGACAATAAACGAATCTGTAAAATCAAACAGTAAGGGGTTCCTAGACCACTTTTGGGACAGTCAGAAAATCAATGTAAAATACTGTCCATTGAACAATAAAAAAAATCTAAGAAAATCTAACAGGAAACCACGAATGTAAAATACTGTCCATTGAACCATAAACAAATCTAAGAAATCTAACAGGAAACACGAATGGAAAATAACCGAATCTATAGCTGTTTTACTGTTTCATTGTAGGCTTCTACATTTATAAAGCTGTTTTAATGAAAAAATCCAGAAATCTTCGAAATCTTTATTCCACGAAGTTAATTGTAACACAGTCTTTATCTTTAATAGTCTTCTTTCCAGTAACAAACCAAGTGTAATTTTACATTTTTGTTCAATTCTTTAATCTTTTTTTCATCCAAAACAGTCAAAAATCTGTTCGGTAAGTGTACTTTATAATTACGTATAATTATTGTAAACCCGAATTTAATCTTTCATTTTCTCCAAATTCAAGATTCTATGTTTCTTCCTTTCTTCCAATTCATTTAACTTCTTATACTCTTTAAACATACATTCTCCAATATCATTTAACTCTTTCAAGAACTCCATTTAAATAGAAAAAATTTAAAGACGGAAAAAAATGAAAATTTGCTAACAATCACTCGAGAAGTCGAAGGGAATTGCCAACATCTTCATTGTTTGACGAGGTTCTTCATTTACTTTCTCTCCAAATGTACTATAAAATCATCGAGGATTTCTGGCTTAAAATCGTACACAAATTCAACATCCAGATAATGAAAAAATACAGGTAATATCTTTTCATAATAAACGTGTGTTATCGATACCCTACAAACCTAATGTATTCTTTGAAAAGGAAAATAATTTTGTCAACGGTTCCAAGAGATAAGTAAAAATTTTTTATTCTTGTTTTCTAAATTCTGTAACAAATTTTGGTTTGTTTTTCACCTCCGTATTGTAATTTTGTAAGCAGATTATTCAAATGTGTTAGTTTATTTCGGAAATTTCCTAGGTTTTAGGTCTTTCGTACAAAATTTAAATTACAAATCTCTACAAACTAAATATTTTTTTATCAATAATTTCTCTCCTCTATTATAACACTTGTAACAGTTGGCATTATACTCTTTCTGTTTAAATGGAGATTATGGAACTAACTCTGCCGAGATATAAATTTTTCAGCGCAAATGTTTGTGTTTACATTTCTACAACAGAGATAAATAGAAATAATTTCATTCTATTGTACAACTATTTAGGATATTTTGTCTATGATTACAAAGATTATTCCGGAAGAAATCGAGATTTTTCATCAGCGAAAGAGTATATTTTTGAAGTTTTAGAAGGAATGAAAGAGAATAATATGAATTTAGCAAATTATTTTTCTTAAATAAAAAAATCTATTCTACTAAATAGTCAACAAACAACATGAACTCTCCAAAATCACTTCAGTTTCTAGCATTTAAAGAACTTACCACAGGAAATAGTTATAAAGACTTCTTTGAATTACCTAAATATGTTAAACAAATGTTGATATTTTCCTTAAGTGAAAACGAATCCTTAAATGAAAACGAATTCAGAGAACTTTTAAGTACTAAAAAGTGTTCAATGCAATTTATTACAGACAACTTAGATAGTATAAATATGTTAAATGTAATAGGAGATTTTAAATTAAATAATAGGAAAAATAAGAAAAATATTCCGATTTTTACAAAATAAACTAAAAACACCAACAATCTGACATTTTTTCATCGCTTTTTATGCTAAATTTCATTGCTTATTTGTTGAAATGTTGAGAAGACAATATCCATACTGGACAAGAAATATGCATACAGCTAGTTTTTTAAACAAGTCTTTGTAAACAACAAGATTTATCAAAGGAATTTATAAGAGATCACGCTTTTGTTGTAGATTGGGATAAATTATATGGAAAAAAACATTTACGAAACAGATATATTGTGTGTGTGTGGTTCTGACGAAGAAAAGAGAAACGTTTGCTATTCAGCAATTTCATTACGATATAATGAAAGACATACAAAAATGAATGATTGTGTCTTTGGTGTAGTGTTGTTAGTGTGCGTTGTTTGCGCTATGGGGAATCACATCACATTCAACTTCTACGGTGTCTATTGTTTAGAGACTTGGCCCTGCACTGCTACTGTCCAACCAAGTTAATGGCTAGGAGCTGTAATTCGGGTCTTAGACTCTGGAATTTTTTTGTTCCCAAGTCCTCATTTTTTCTTTGGTAACTACTGTGTAGAAGTTGATGGAGAGATACAATTAGGGAATTTGTGTCGGGTGTTTTGTAAGTGTAATGTTGTATTAATGAATGATGTGAATGATGAATGTTAATGAAACGAATTTAAGGAAGAGAAGGGAATGTACGAATTAAGGAAGAGAAGGAATTATTAAGGAATGAAGTGGAAAGGTGAGGAAGCAAATGGCGCGCCAACCACAGTTGTCATTACTCGGCTTGTTCTATAGTCATTACACTATGGCCACTCGTGTAAAGACTTGTCCCCAACCACTGAACGACAACCATGTCTTCCTCAATAAAAAGCGCGCGCCTGAAGCTCTGGGATTTGAACCCAGAACCTCAGGCTTTGAAGGCAAGCGTCTTACCAACTGAGCTACGGAGTCTCGAAAGTTATAAGCTATATCTCTGCTATATAAGTTGTTCAATTAGGAGTGCTAGTTTACAAATTTATTAATAATTTTATATTTAAAAAACCACTCAACCGATTTTAATGAAATTTGGTACACATATAGTAAATACTTAACTCTTTCGACTTAACTTATCCATAAGGGTGAAATCATCCCCTATTTCTTAATATTCATAAAAAAATAAAAAAAATTATCAGAAAAATCTGAAACTTCAAAAACAAGCGAGTTCAACTTAAAATTTCATGAAAATAACAAAATTTTCAAAATCTACCCCCATCATCCCTTATCTTAAAACTCTTATATCTCGAGAACTATTGGAGCTTTTTTTGCTGAAATTTGGTATATAGGATCAGTAAATATTAAAGTATTTTTTAAAATCATAACTTCCGGTCCAACCCTTAAGATGACCTTGGAATAGTTTTTTTGTTAATATCATCCCCATTTTTTAAGATATTCTTTTGAAATTAAAAATGAATACTTATATCAATGTCTTTAACAATTCTGTAAAGTTTTAAAATTATCCGATGAATAATAGTGAAAATAACGTGATTTTTACTGAATTTCTCTAATATCGTTCTTAATCACATCATAGGCTAAAAATTTCTCAGAAACCACAACCACATAACAAATCGCGTTTGTAACAGCTTTTTGAAAATCCATATTGATAATTATATCGTTCTTTGAACCAGAAATATTTGTCAAACTCTTTGTTGTATCAATGACATAAATAGGTCTATTCGCTAAAAATTCTTTAGGATTGTAATACATTTCCTTATTATTACAGTAAACTTTCTTAAAATCTTGATACATCTGATACATGATTCTGAAAAGACCTCCGGAAATGTTTAAATTTTGTAATTCATCTGGATAATAAGAACCGTTCAATTTTTACTCTGATATTTTTTACATCCAAACTATCAAACTTTGAAGGATTTTTTTCTTGATTATTCTGTCTATCTGTTTGAAAACCTATGATAACGAACTTGGGATTGAAGATATTTCTATAAATATTTGTAATATCGAACGAATAAGTTGTTCCGGAAATACCTTTTTGTTCAATACATTGCCAATCTAGAAAATTAAACATAATGTTTTGACTTTTTGTAATTTCATCAATCAATCTAATTTTACTCGTGGTTTTATAATCAATCATTGGAACTCTAATAAAAAAATCTGTAATTGTTATTTTTCCATCAAACAGGCATAACATTTCCAGTTGCAGTCTTCAGAATCACATCATCGTCTTCTGCTCTTATAAAACTTAGATAAAATCCTCCTTTATAGATCGGAATAGTAACATTTTCAAAAAATCCTAATCCAAAATGAGATAAATTTCCAGCTGCTTCAAAAAACACCAAATTTAAAATCTGATTCAAAGCCATTAGAAGTTTGAGAAATAACATCACTTTTTGAATACGAAATAGTTCCTTTAATTGTGCTTAATTGGCCGCAGTTTTCGACTTCTTCTATCAATTTATTGTGTTTTCTTACTTCAATCTTAGAAAATAAAAACGGTATAAAATTATCGATTAATCTAACATTATCAGTTCCAAGATATGCTTGACCATCTTGTTTTGTTAAAGTTCCAGAAATATAAAACTGGAAGTTAGACGAGCAAAAGTTATCTCCAAAATCAATATTAAACTCATTTCTTTTATTTGGTTCATTCAAATGTTGTTTACTAATTGGATAGAAATTTTTAAAACTCCGCCCTTTCAATATCACTAGCATATTTTCTGTAGTCCGCCATTTAATAAGAGAAAATTTAGAAATTTTAAACATCGTGTATCATTTTTTCATCGATCTAATGTACGTTTTTATAAGAAAAGATATAAATTTTAGTAAAATAATTAAAAAGATTAGAGTCATTTTTAATGATCTACTTCGTCATATTCAGGATTCTCTTCCTTAAATTTTGCGATCTCGGTCACATATTTCAATAAAATTTGCACAGGATAGTAACCGCTATCTATAATATTGTTCCAATCAACTGTATCTTTATTTTCATCCAAAAACTTTATACTCAAGTGTTGATAGAGACAAAGAACAGACATATGATCTTTTAATTGATAATGTATATTTTCTTGAATGAACTCTGATGACAAAGTTTGATATTTAGCAATGTTATACCAATTCAATTTGTTTACGTATAATCTCATCATATCTTCGGATAATTCATATTTTTGAGAAATGTCATCCCAATGTTCTTTTTTCAAATCTCTTTCGTGTTGCATGATAAAAAGATCGAAAGCACTGTAATGTCCCGCCATCTCTATTTATTAGGAAAAAATTTCAAAATCAAGTTTTTATAAATTGGCTCTTTTTTGCGTTACATTCAGCACATTTTCCAGAAATTCTCTTAACTCCATTGATGTTTGCATAGTATTTTATATCATTTGTTGCAGTTTTTTCTTTACATCTCACACAATATATGAGCGCCATTTATATAAGGAAAATTAGTCATCATAGCCGCCTAATCCATTAAATCTGTTATCAATGTTTTCAAAAGATTTATTAACATCTTCTTTAAATTTATTAAAGTTTTCTTCTAGTTTATTTACTTTATCGAGATATAAAGAGTATTGATCATCTATTCTTTTAAGTAATTCATTATTATGTGTTATATTCTCATTGAAACGTGTACCTAAATTTTCAAAAAAGTTTATTTTCTCATTGAAATGTGTATCAAAATCTTCCAGAATTTTGTTAATTACTTCACCAACTAATACATTAACACTATTTTTATATGTATTAAAGTTTTCTTCTAGTTTATTTACTTTATCAAGTAATTCACCAACATCGTCTACTGGATCTTCTATTTCTGGCTTCTAACTTGTCATAGACTTCTGTTGTAAAATCTTTAACATGCTGTTTATGATTCTCATAATTTTGTTTTAGTTCATTAAACATTTTAATAGGATCTTCTAATTGAATCATTACAACAACATCAAATGGATTAATTCCCTTTACTAACACCGCTAATTCTTTTTTTCCTTTAAAATCTAAGGCATTTTTAACATTCGGATCATGTAAATCAACAATATCGATGTTTTCTGATAATTTTAGAGGTTTTAAAATTTGTTCTTTAACAACAACATCATGTTTGTCAATACCAGGTCGAACACCGACAATTCTTTTCTTATTAGCCAAACTAACATAATTCTTTTCAACTTTGATCGCTTCAGTAATTTCATCAGCTTTTTCGATGTGAGACATTAAATTGGTAAATAATTTTTTTTACACACCATCATCAACTTCTTTTTCCAATGTTTTTATTTTATATCAGCAACTTCATTTGAACTCATGAAATTTGCAAGTTTGTTATCATATTCTGCTTTAAAATCTTCAATCTCGACAGCAAACATATCTGAATCTGGAAGGTTTTGTAATACATTTTCTAACTTGTTATCAAACTCATTTCTCAAACTATCAAAATTCAAACTATTATCTACATTTTGAATAATTTGTGTTCCAAATACGTCAAAAATATTTTGTGAATCCATATTTATTAAGCAATAATTTGTTAACAACTTCTTTAAAATCTTTACCAGTACTCAGTTCATTCAAAACAAAAACACATAAATGACCACAAATTGGGGGATCTTTATAGTCTTGAATCTGAGAATCATTGTAGTAGACGCTTGATTTTTTTCAAATATTTAATCAATTCTCTCGGTGGTTTGTCCTCAATTCTTCCATACGAATCATATGCATTCTTATCATTTTTATAATAACAAAATCCAATGTGTTCCACTTCCCATAATCGAGTCTAAATTCACAATTCCACATTCAAATTTCTTAACTTTTTCAGGTAATGTATCTCTCATGAAGATTCCTCTAAAATGTTTAATATTTTTGCAGATTTCTTCCAATTCCCGAATGTTAAAGGTTTAAATTTTTTTTTCAATGTTTGATTTCACGTAATTCAAAGTTTTTTTCATCTAATCCAGATCCTGTAACATCTTCCAACTCTTTATCTAACCAATTTAAAATGTTTCGAACAATAGGAATCACATCTTTTTTAACGATTGGAGCAGCCTTTACGAACATAAGGAACAACATTTTTAACAACTGGAATATTTTCTCCAAAATCTAATAAATCTTTCAAAAGTCCACCATTTTTAAGTTCTTTCAACTAATTATAAGAAAATTCTATTCTGGTTCCTTTATTGTTTTTCTTATGTTTTTTCGAGTTTATTGTATTGTCTATTTGTTAAAAATATCTTATCTTCGCCATTTTTTAGTTGATCTATTTTAAATTGAATACTAACGGGTATTTTTTTCTTAAAAGCGGATTTTATTTTTTCTTTCTGATTTTTTGCTGAAATTTTACATTCACCTCCATTTATATAGTTAAAATTTTCAAGTTTCTCTTCGATTCCCATTCCTAGTGTTTTCTCTTCAAAAACATTGCTCCAGCTGTTGGAAGCGCAACAAATCTTTCACCTAAACTAGCATCTTTTGATAAAAATCTATCCATTGCCTTATCTTGCAAAACTTTATCTGCGATATGTCTGGAATTTGTGTCTCTATGTTTTGCATAAAAAAATATCGTGTTCCATAGCAGCTTGATCTAATTTTATTTATACCAGGATCTCCTCTTTTAGTCTTTTTTCGAGTTTTGGGTGCCAGGCCCCAGATTACTGATAAGTTGGTACGTGTAATTCAAAAGGTTAAATTGTTGATAAAAATCATTCAAAAGTCCGCTACCGCTCAATCATAGATGAACTTATTGCCGGCAAAACTCGTTTTAAATATTTAATTTCCATCAGGTTTTTTCAATCATTTCATCAAGTTTGTTCGAAATAAAAAATCTTTAATCGCTTTCTTTTCGTTCAAAAAATTGGTTGTTTCCAGCCTTTTCTTGAGCATAAATATAATTAATAATTCCATCGAGTTTTGTCAAATCGTCGATATATCTGTATTCAATCTTATTAATCACTGTATTTTCTCACACCTGATCCTTCGATTCTTTTTTCCCAAATTGGTTTAATCAAATTGAGATATTTTTTACCTTTACTTGACTTTGGTTTCTTAGTTGATGGATCATTATTTTTGTAAATTGAATCAGATTTCCATAAAATTTCAGTATACTTTTTCAAAGTCTTCTTCAGAATTATAAACCGTCTTTTGGAACATTCAGTGCCTGTTAATAATCTCCATAAACCTTGAGTTCCTTCATATGTTTATTTTCATTAATAATGATATCATTATGCTCAAAATTCCACGAGCAAATTTCCAATCATAAAACTTTTCTTTTTTCTGTCCCAATACAAAACCAAATTTATCATCCTTTGCTCTAGGAAGAAATTTTTTACCAATTTTCACCAATTATTATATCCGTTGTTCCAGGACTTATTGGTTCAACTATGGTAGAGTCTTCAATGAATCTAGGTCTAAAATGGTGTTGAAGATGGTAATTTTGGGCAATTCAAAACTCAGATTACTGGTATCGAAATATCAGCAAATTGTCGTACAAACTGGAACCAAATTCATCAAATTTTGATTATCGCTTAAAACATTTTCAATTTTTGCCCTCAACATTTTTTATTGCAGATGTTACAGGTTGATTAATTTTTTGAATAAATTCTTGTTCTTTTTCATCAATTCGAATCTGTTCTTTAAATTCTTTGATTAATTTCTTTTCTATTTGATCAAGTTTTTTTGCTTCTTCAGAAGTTACGTTCGCCATTTATTTAGGAAAATTTTAAACGTGGAACGTAAAACGTGAACACGAAACGTGAACACGGAACGTAAAACGTGAACGTGGAACGTGAAACACGAAACGTGGAAACGTGAAACATGAACGTGAAACATGAACGTGAACGTGGAACGTGAACGTGGAACGTGAACGTGGGAACGTGAACGTGAAAACATGAACGTGAACACGAAACGTTGAAACATGAACGTGAACGTGGAACGTGAACAGATTTACCGTTTTTCTGTTGTTTTCATAATGTAAATAAAAAGTAAAGATAATGTAAAAATAATTGTAACAAATATTTTATCGAGACCACTGGAGCAGGCATTTATATTAGAAAATTTATTCAAATATTTGCCATTTTTAGGCTTCAAAGTTAGATTAATAGTTAAAAATCCGTAGTCTTCCTTCCAAATTTTATCACACAATTTCATTAAAGTGGTTAAAACTCATATCAGATCCCACATAATTGTTGTAAAATCTTTCTCGAATAGTGATCGTCTTGCTTAAAAAACACACAACATATTCAAATTATTTTCTTATAACTTGTTTATCAACCTTTGAAAAGCATTGGGGAAAGATAGATACAAGATATGTTTTTGTGACGAGACATTACGAAATATTCCTTAATAACGTCCTGATTTTCCAAAATACAATCATCAAAAACGATTAACGAATTGGGTTTACATTCGGCTTAACGGAAACTATGTCCTCAGAAGCATTATAAAAATGTGATATTTTTTTGTTTAAGTTTTTCTCAATATTTTCAAATCTTTCTTGTAATTTTTTATAGGCGTCTTGTTCTAAAGATTTACTAAAAACATACAAATTGGAATAAGGAATCAACCTATTGTAGATAAAATTCAATAGTAAAGTTGTTTTTCCACATCCACTTGAACCAACAATTAACAATCTGATTGGTTGATCTTTCTTATTTTCTTCAAACGTTTGAAGTTTTATCTGATCTTTTTGCTTTAAAAATTTCTCCATTTAAATAGAAGATTTTCATCTTGAAGCAACGCTTGCGAAAATGAAGCTGTTCAAGTTGACTTCAGAAAAGCTCTAAATTAGTTTTAAACTTGGAACATCCTATACACTTAGAGGAAGAATCAAATTATTTTATCGGTTTAAGCGGTTTTTATTCTGACAATTTTGTAATAAATATTAGTGAAAGTTCTCCTTATTGTATAGGATTTAGTGAGAAGAACATAACAAAATATTATGGTTTAAACAAAGGATATTATACTTTTCGATCAAATTAAAAATTTCCCTTAAAAATTATCTGAAAACATTCAAACAATCAGATAAATCTTTAAACTTTGACGAAAACAAGTTTGAAATGCAAAAAAATTATCTCTCTAATAAAATTCAAATAAAATCACCAGTAAGAATAATGTTTTCAGCAATTATAGTAGATTTATTAGGGTTTGTTCAAGGAAACTATTGAGCCAAATCAGGTATATTTAGGAAATAAAACGCCAAAATTTAGACCGTTCGATGTAATTGAAGTACATTGTAATCTCGTTGAACCTAGTTTTGAAAATCATACCGAACATTTTACACAAAGAATCTGAAATTTTGTACACTTTTTTCCCAAATGTTGCTTATGGATCAAAAATTAGTGAAAAAACCGAATTGAAATAGACTATATTCCAATTAGAAAAAATATTAAAAGAATTCAAAAAATCGTTCTAACTATATAAGACTCTGAGGGGAAATTTATTAAATAATGAGAGTAAAACAACAATATATTTAAGATTGTCGAAAAGAATGATGAATCAAGGGGGGAACGAATCGTTCTTACCTTCAAACTTTCAAAACGAATTGATAATGGATGATAAATACCAATACTTTTATCTAAAAGATAAGGTAGCCCTCGAGGGCCGCCTCACAAATATTCACAAAAAATACGAATAAAGACAATGTTAAAGAAAAATACAAAAAAAGCTTTGAAAACATAGATTCTGACAAGGGTATCGAATCGCGACTCTTTCAAAATCTTCATCCTGACCCTGTTTTTATCAATGAATCTGGACTTTATTCTCGAAATAAAAATTACTAGTTAAATTTTATTTCTATCTAAATGGAGTCAGTTGTAGACCTACTTAATAATCAACTAAAATTCAATAACAAACATATCTTTACGATTGTTGACGAAAAACAATGTGATCTGGTTTAAGGCTAAAGACGTAGCAAAAATTCTAGAATATGAAAATACTATTGCAAACGATCAGAATAAACGTTGACGAAGATGATAAAAACTTCTATTTTAATCTAAATATAAGGGGGGCTATAAATAGCTTACCTTCAAACTTCATCCCTGTACTGTTTTTATTAATGAACCAGGTCTCTCAAAATAAAAATTACTAGTTAAATTTTTTTTCTATCTAAATGGCAGTCAGTTGTGAATCTACTCAAATTCAATAATAAAGAAATTTTAACATTTGTTGGACGAAAAAATAATGAATTTTGGTTTAAGGCGAATGATGTTGCAGAGGTGTTAGAATATAAAGATACGAAGGAAAGCAATTAAAGGAACTTGTCAAAGAAAATATAAAAAAAGCTTCGAAAACATACATTCTGTAGGTAGCGGTGATTCGCCCCGCCTTCAAACTTTCAAAAAAACACTGTTTTCATCAATGAAGCAGGCATATATTCTTTAATCTTGAAATCTAAAATGAAATAGCAGAAATGTTTCAAGATTGGGTTTTAGAAGAAGTTTTACCAAGTATTCGTAAATTTGGTGTGTACAAACTTGAAACAAGATTAAATATTTAGAGGACGAAGTTAAACACTTGCAAATTAAAGATGAAATTAAAAAACGGAAATAATCGCAAACAAAGTGTAAAAATTGACTTAATGAACCCAGACCTTGTTTGTAAAGATTTTGCTAAGAAAAAACACCATGTTTTTGTATTAATTAAGAAGAATCACATGTGGGAATATCCTTATTACGTTATCAGAGCTCAAAAGAGAGAAATACCGAGAAGATTGAAAGAACTTGAAATTGATTACCCAGAAATGGAAATTTTATTAAGACAAGGAGATCCAAATAGTATAAATCTCTACAACCAAATGAAAGAATCTTTGAATATTTTATACAACGGAAATCATTTTACTACAAAATATGGCAGAATCTCGACTGATTTATAGAATATCTAAATTACACGATGAAAATGTTTCTAAATTTTACTAAAAACTCTCGATTTATTATATTTTGTTTGTAAATGTTTAGCATAACTAGGTAACCATTGTAAAATCTTTTTTTCATATTCACAAGGCATTTCGTTTTTATAACTTTCGCTGAAAATTTTTTTAGCACAATCTTTGCAAAAAGCATCTTTTCTATCTTTACTATACTGCCAGTTATTAAATTCAGAAATATTTTTTAATTTCTTTACAAAAGTAACACTTTTTCTCTTCTAAAGTTAATTTGTCCATTTTTAACGTATAATTCCTTACAATAACAGTCTTTTCTATTCTCTTCTTGACACTTTGTACATTTCTTTTGAGACTCCATTTATATAGAAAAAATTATTACACGATGAAAATGTTAAACTCTTGAATTATGATATTTTGTTTGTAAATGTTTTTGATAATTATTTAACCATTTTATAGTTCTTCCACATTCACATTGAGTATCTTCATAATATAATCTATGGTGATTCTTCTTTACACAATCTTTACAATATGAGTCTTTCTTATCTCTACTATAGTGATCACTATTAAACTCTGAAATTTTTTTAGTTTTCTTTACATTTAAGACATTCTTTCTCTTCCAAAGTTAATTTTTCTATTTTATCATACAGTTCTTTATGATACTTCCTATAACAATCTTTACAATTATAAATAATTCCATCTTTTCTACTCTTATCTTTATAAAATTCTTCAAAACCTTTTAATTCTTTGCACATTGAAACATTTCTTTTGGGCCTCCATTTATATAGAAAAAATCTTTGACTTTCTCAATTCATATTTCATAAAACTTTCCGGTTATTTCTTCATTATTTAAATCTTTTATACTATAAGTTACAGGATCTGTGTTATTAATTTGATAAATCACAAAGATTTTCTCTTGACCAGTTGTTCTTATATTTGTTCGAAAATGTTTGTTTTTTACTAACAATTCTCACATGATCATTGACTTTAAAATTTAGTTTTCGTGTGAATTTCAGGTGGAACATTCTTGGAAAACGGTCTCTAATAACTCCTTTTCTGGCATCCTTATCTACGTCTTTCGGTTTCATTTTGATTGTGCTGTGAACTGTTATCGTTATACATGTTTACGATTTTTTGAAGAATATCGATCCATTTAAAGTTTTTATTAATCTCAAAAATTACTTTCATTCTCTCATTTTGAGTTCTGTTATATCTCTCTACAATACTTGATTTCTCTTCGTTTTCAGTATGATAAATCTTAATGTTGTATTTTCTCAAAACTTCGTTAAATTCTTTATTTTTAAACTCTAAACCCTTAATCTGTATGAAGTAGATTTGGCGGTTTGTGATTGATCTTTATCGCGTCTTTTACTATATCTTCGAAGGCTTTTGAAACATCTTTACCGTTTTTTCTTTTGATAGCTCTTGACCAAGCATATTTTGGAGAAAGTATCAATAACATTTAACATATACTTAAATCCATCATTTTGATCTGAATAGTTAGACATTATAACTAAATCTGCTGCCCATAAATCGTCAATTCCTAATGTTATAATTTTTCTCTTTTTAAACTTCTTTCGTATGGTGCATGAATTTCTCTAGCTTCAATCTCGATTTCTTCCTTATTCTTAGATTCTTTCTTTACTTGTTTTTCATTTGGGATTCTTTATAATATTTACTCTTATTTTTGTCTTACATTTTGAACATTTTGCTGCAATTCTATACAACCCGTTTTGAGTTTGAACGATTTTAGAATCTATATTTTTTCGTTTTTTTCTTGCATTTGTGGCAGTGAATCAAATCATCTTCCATTTACATGTCAAAGTTTCCAAGTTTATTAAATCATCTAATATATCAGATTTTGCTTCATTTTTATAGCCATAAGGTTACTGTATCGATCTTATTTTCTAGAACGATTCTTCTTATCATCTTTTAGCGTTCAGTGCCAGCTTGTTTATGGTAACTGTGTACAATTCATGTTTATAGCTTTTTATTACAGTCATCTCCCTAAATTCTTCTTTATCTTCGAACAAACATCTCTTCAAGTTTTCGATATTTATTGTTTTATTTACAACGCTTTCTTAATTCCTTTACACCTAACTGGATTTTTGTCTAGATATTTGTACGAGTACATCTTTGATCTTAAAAACCACAAAA
>NW_025779072.1:0-64115 GCF_021130785.1 Homalodisca vitripennis | reverse complement strand
TACAGGATACTGGGAGGATTTGCCTGTCCATATTTTCCTCTATTCCACCTAAACTTGCCTTATGTTCTGTTGACTGTGTGGAGATGGATAAAAAGCTGCAAGTTTCTGAATCCTAATAAGGGTACGGCTCGTGACTCGATTCCTCCAAAGGTGATCAAATAATAAAGGATTTGGGAGTAATAATATTTTCAAACCTCAATCCCACTGAATATCTGCTACACATTTCTAGGAAAGCCAGTGCTTCTCTTGAGTTTGTTTTCAGAGCTTCCCCTTGACGGCCTTTCTATTAACTCTTTCGTTCACTTATTTAGATTCTTGGGGAGGACGCACTTTGAATATGCCTCTTAGATTTCGTGTACATACCAAAGAAACCACAGCGAGCTACTCGAGAGGGTAAAGCACAGGTACATAAAAGCTGTTGGCGTTGTGCTAGGATTTGGCTATGTGGACATTGCCGTGGCGGCATTGAAGAGATGTCTTGGACTGCTGCGGTTGGAGTTCAGAAGAAGACAACTGGATCTCATGTTCATCTTCAAATTTTTGTATGCTAGAGTGAACTTTCCAGTTCTTCTTAGTATGGTGGGCTCACGTGTTTCAAGACATATGGGGTACCAGGAGCCATTTGGAAAATACCTTTATTTTACCTTTTATATATACCATGTCCTCGGTTGTTGAGGCCACGAAGCCTCTTCACATGTTGATTTTTTTATACATCCTTTTGCGTTATCAAGCGACAGCTATTAGCGTTCTCCAATACTTGATTATGTTATATTTATTTGGCATTTTTTAGCTATTTTTTCATTATTTATTACAGAGTAATCTTACTTTACTTGTATATGATTTGTGTTTCAACATTTTTATGTAAAATATTTCCTCTTGCTATTGACCATTTAAGTGTTTAAATTCTGTTGTAAATGTATACAACACACACATACATTATGTGTGTATTTTTTTAATTGTATATTTATTATTAGTTGACACTCATATTTTTCTATCACTATTCAATATTCATATTTTTATATTTTGTTTAATGATTATTAAAACGTTTTCCTCTGAAACTAATTATAGGTTAGATTAATGAAGAATTTATGTTTTACAGTTTCCGTTTTTATGACTTCCACTGTTGCAGTTTATATCATATTTGATGCATTATTATTTTTCTTAACAATTATGTATTCTATTTATATATATTAGTGTATCTTGAAGGAATGTTTTTCATATATTATTTGTTTGTATTTTCTATTTTACATTATTATAAGTAGAAAAAAATATACATATTAAAGTAATAATAAATACTTGTTAAGAAACGCACAAATAAAAGTTGTTAAGAAATGTGGCTTTGTGACTTCTTACATAACAACGCCAAACAGTGTATTTCGTATTAGGATGACTAAAAATGAGCTTATTCCGTTTGAATTTGCAATAAGATGACGTAGAACAACATTGTTTCATATTGTTGTTTGTTAATGTAATTTTTATTCAAGTATTAATGGACATTAAAATATTGCTATTAAGTAAAACTCTGTCAAATGTGGAGACAAAAATAACACTGATATTACACTGACACGACCGTTTTTTTTATTCTAACAGAGTTGCATTGATTGGCTGCGCTAAAAAAGTACAGCGAAGGTGTTCACAGACTACTTTTAGTCCAATCACAGTTACTCTTCTCTGCTGCAACTGGCGAGTTTATTTAGAACCTCAATAGATTTCTCATGTACAGTAAATTATAATAGAATATTTTTAAAATCCAATGAAATTGGAACCAGACTAAATAATAAAAGTTATATAATACATTTTCTTTTAATATAACCACTATAAATTGTTGACAAAAAGTCTATCATTTTGCTTTATTGCAAAAGCAGGATTATTGCTTTTGTAATAAATATTGTTCACTATTTTAGTACACTAGCTGATTTAAATAAGAACCTAATCTTTACGTAAAGTAGATATGGTGTGAAAGGTTTATTCAATGTGAATGTAAAGATAAGCTTCAGTTCACCTTCCTCTTAGTGAACTGGAAATCCATTGTCTTCATTGTGTACCTGACGAGACAATGAGAATACTGTACCTCTTCACCTATATTACACTATATTTTGTATTCTGAGTGTCTCTGATGTAGAAACTATACAGGGTGACAAGTAAATCTTACGACGACTTCGTAACATTTAAACGACGAGATATATCAGAACTGAATTTGGCAAACTGTTACTGGTAATACTAAGCTACTTATTGGAGTAAATGATGATTGGATGTCATCTTTGGGGAAGGACCCATTGGGGATAAAAAGAAAATCTTTAGTAACAGGCTATGTTGAGTTTTACATAATTTTAAATGTATAATTACATTAAAAAGAATTCCGCAAACCAGACTTCAATATGTTGATCCAGTAGAAAGAAATAGCCGTTTTACAGTTTAAAACAATGTTCATAAGAAATAACTACGTTGCTAAAAGAAGTACACTGATAAGTGAAAGCAATAGGCCTGTTAAGATTTCCCATCCAGTGGACTTCCCTACAATGCACTCTTATCTCTCTTTATCAGTTTGTTGTCGTTCCTAAAGCAAAGTTTATGAGGCTACCTCAAAGACAAAGTTTATCAAGGTTATCAGCCTAATGATCTGATCGAACTCAGGCATAGAATAGCACAGGAAGCTCAAGCTATTCCATGAGAATACATTCAAAATGCAGTAGCCAGCTTTTATTAACCTGTTGACACATTGCCAAACGCCCAAAAGGGAACATTTTGAACACCTACTTTCAAATTAGTTCAATAAAATGTATTCACACACACTGTTAACTTGTAACAGGTACTGTGTTAGTTACTTCGTATGTACAATTATTTATCAATATTTTATTAAACATTTTCTACTTAAAAAAGCAATGTCTTCCGATTGGATTAACCGTTTGAAGTCCGGTTTGCAGCATTGTTTTTAATTCAAACTAGATCTTTAATATGATTTGAAACTCAAACATAGGCTGTCATTAAAGATATTCTTCGTAACAACGACGAGCCGTTTCCCAAAGGTGAATTCCGATCACCGTTTACACAAACAAGTATAAAGTATTACCAGTAACGGAATGCTAAATTTGGCTGAAATATCTCTTGTCGTTTGAAAGTTATAAAGTCGTACTAAGACTTAGCGGCGTAGTGCTCCGACCGCCATTTCCTGTATTGCGCCTACGATAAACTGGATACCCATCCTCTCCGGTCTGGGTATCGTTCATGAAACGGCGAGGGTATTTTTTGTGCAGACGCCGTTCTTCATGCATGGAGCAGCTAAATTATGTTCTCCGTAGGGTTCATGTACCATATTTTTAGTTATAATGTCGTGTAGTACCGGATCGATTTGTTGATCGGGTAGCTCCGCAACTATGATACTGTCGATCTCATCTGGTTGTATTTTAGTTTCTAGCCGCACAACAAATGACAATGAGGTAAACCGCGATTTTGCCACTCCAAACTTGCCATATAACATTTTACTTTACTGAATATCTGTTCTTTGACAAATAATTTGACGAATTTCTTCATCTTTAAATGAAATACACTTGAAATTATGTCATGACGGTCGAAAGACCGTTGTCCTGGTAGCAGCTCCGCTTTAATTTTAGGCTATTCGGGGTTACATGTAAAAGTGACAAATAAGTCAGGTCTATCATAATTTGGGACGTACGTCATCGCGTCCTGCGTGTTCTCGTGCATGAAACGCGGAGAATCCGTAAATGACGATGGCAATATGACATGTTGACCGATATTTGATGGGTCAACATTTGCGTCATGATTTAAGGCATCTCTGAGATGAATGTAGTCATCAGCCCTCAGTATTTGTTGATTCCGAGAAATATAATTGAATCTTTCCGATATCATCTTCGCCATCATGTCAACACATTATTGACTAAATAAGTCTCTGTAATAATGTAACAGATTAAAAGAGGTTACTTCTAAACATTAATCTAAATGGATAAAATTGCATACACGAAACAGTTATATTACGCGCAGAAACCTGCTGAGGGATAGTCAAATAATAACCGTCTTCTCATGTCACAAACATTATAGGATACTGTAGTGGATCATAGGACCGATGTAGCTCAGAAACTCTTTTGAGCTGTCTGTCTCTACCGTGTAAGACTATATCTCTGGGACCTTTGACTTCATCGACTAAGGGAACGGCTACCTCGTTTACAGTAGGAGCACGATGGCCACACATAATTTCGTCATGTAACGGATGCACAGTATAGTTCACCATTCAAAAACTTGCTATATTCCTACGACCCAAGGGGTTGCCAGTACCCTCTAACTGATAGTTACATCAGTAAACTGGTGAGTGACAGCAAGTCAATTCATAGTTCATTTAATTGTCTTGTTAGTTAAAAGTCAAATAAACAAGCAACATTAGTCAGTTATTTGTAAAACCCCACCTGAAACCGAAATAAATTAGAAATTTAAATAATTGATAATACATACATACATAATTGTTTCTGTTGGTGAGTGACGACATCTTCTATTTGCTGAGGGTGAAAATAGATCGATAGCGTACGTCTGTATTTGTATATATATTTGTATATACCTTAACAATCTTAAGCTATCAATATGTATTTCTCCACTTTCTACAAGATTTATAGTAATGCTTTCACGAGGGGTTAAATAAGAAACGATCCCATGTTTTGTTCAAATTAAATTTGATTTGCATTACCTAACTTGGGTTAGAATGAAAAATATTTCAAGAAAATATCCAAACCACTAGCATATACATGTACCAATCTTTAAATGAACTTTCATTGATACCAAACTAATGTATGACTTGCCTTATGGAGTGAGCTCTTGTAAAGAATAACGCTATCTGAAGCAATCCCATTAATGGAAAACGTTGTATAGAACTCAAACACTTTGCAGTAACAAAGAGAAGATTTATCCTTAATAACGGGAATTTTTATAGTCGTGAAAGAACCAACACTTATATTGGCTTTCTTCCTATTTTTATAATCTTAATTTATTTACATATGTCTTCTTGGAAACTGGTATTTTTTAATTACCGGGAGATTTGGTGACGCTAATTAGTTTTAAAGACTTAGTTTAATGTAATATACAATTTATTAATTCTAACTGTTTTTTTTTTTTTTAATAAACACTCACTGAGAAAAGATTGCTGCTCAGACTTAGGAGAAATATCAGGTTTCAAAATCCAGCGATTCAGCGTCAATAAGCAAACTGGAACAGTGTAAAGTATAATGAAAATACCAAAGATGAATGCAATTTCATGCAAACTCTACTATAATGAAGGAAATTCAGTTTTCTGGATTTTGGATTTAGATAATACAGAAAAATAGTCTCTGTGGTTCCTTAAAAAAATGCGTGTTCATTTTTACATTTTGTCTTTGTTGAGTTAGTTTTATTGTTACATTGCCACAAAGTAAAATATTGTGATTGACAAACGTTTGGATTGTATTCTTTATGAGCGTGATACGTTCAAAATGTGTTTTATAAAAACGTATTGTCTTCGCCACTAATAAGAAATCGCATAACACACATTTTATGTTTGAAGTAAAATCCAGTCTAAAAGAAGATCTTATCATTTAGTTTCGGAGGCTCAACTGACGTCAGTCTACCCGTCAATCCCATATAGCTTCGTAAAAAATGTTCTTGCACGAGATGGGTGAGTTAAGGAGTGAATATGGATTTTCAACAGTCAAACAATATAATCAAAATCACCGTCTAGGTTTTTTGTTCAAACCGCGTCGAAACATTGCTAACACAATTGCAATTGATACGATTCACCTCACAGTTTAAGTCTTCCATATTCAGTCTACATATCATGTAAGCCGAAACTTCCAATAATACATATCTACCTATACATTTATGTTGAATGAGGCTGAGCTGAATCACCTGTGCAGCGGATATGTACTATTGACAGTATCAGTCTAGAGTCGTAAACTGAAGATGGCTGTTGGAGAATAAGGCGAATTAAGGAAACAATTGGTATAGGTTTTGGGACCTTTAGTTGAAAGTATCTTTGTTGTATTTTACGAATGAAAAGTCACTGTTTTTGCCACGAGCAGTAAACAGACACAGTAGTAGATGTCCGAAAGGTTGGCAACAGATGTCTTGAGACACAGGTTCATGTTAATTAGCGCAAAAGTTTAATGAGCCGCGGAAGCGCGTAACGAACCGACATTTGTGTTTCTGTAGATTTGCACTTGAGATTACCTCCTTGATAGGAGAGCAAAGCGTTTATGTTTAAAGTTACATACTTAAAGAAGGACTTTAAAGGAACTTTTGTTTGAGGGATAGCCAAAGAAATCGACGAGACTATAAGAGTCTTATTCGTCGCAGTAATCGTATGGGGAACTGAGTTACTTCGAGAGTTGATAACTGACGTCAAGCCGGAGACGCCGAGTTTTTTTTTTGGATTAGTTTCTAGATGGGTAGTAATACTCAGACATTACTTCACTGAATCTCTCACAGAGTGCAACATTTGACAATGCGGCTTAGTACTACGCTAATCAAATGAAAAAGGAACAGATGTTGATATTAAAGTAACAAAACAAAATCAGTACGGTACAGTACGAAATCGATGGAACTCAAATTCTATTGTAGCAGACAGGACTTGAATCTGCGCCTTCTGCAACTCATGCCCAAATGACGACACCTTAGACCGTGACGCAAACGTTCTCCAAAACTAACACTGGCTTACTGACCCACTGGTCACAAAAATAATTATTAAAATATCAAAAACTACGAAATTAAACGCCGTTAATGCCGCAAAAAACTCATTCTCACAATAGTCAATTTAGAAACAGATTTACTCTAATGTTAAGGCTAACCCTACTGGTCTAAAATGCTAGAAACTAATGAAATTTCAAGAACCACTGAAACAAAATATATGTTTTTTTTCTATAGATATTCATATTTTCAAGTAATTTCTTCAGAAATAAATGTCGATAACAGGGTGTAAAGTGGTGCTTAATACTAGTTAAAAATACTAATACGGAGTGATAATTGTATTTTCAGGACACAACACTGGAGATGAGTCCTAAGACAATTCCGACCTGAGAAAAGTCAAGAGCGAGTTAGCAAATTGGAAAAAGATTACCGGCTTCAATCCTTTCATTCCCTTGATGTTTGAAAATTTACATAAGCACTTTATCTTGTTACAGGGCTGCTATTGTTTCATTCTTAATACAAAGTATGAAAATGTTTATAATGTTTCCTTTGTAAATACTGGATCTGATATTAGACGTATTTCTACAATTTTACCATTGTTATGCTCTAACTGAGTTACGGGAAGACATTGTCCCAACTTTCATTTTTCCATTAACGCTAATTTACCAAACTGGGTTTTCAAGAGCAACTTCTGATATAAATTAACTTTTAAGTTTTAACCATTATTAGCTTTCCATACATATAGTAGCAACCATCACTACAAGCTTTTGCTTCATTCAGAAGTCTTTTACGTAAACATTCTCTTATTTTCATGGAGAAAATGCTCGCTCACTTTAAAAGGTATTCTCGTCCGTTTATTCAAACCCAACTTGGTCCTTATAATGTAAACAAACTATTACTAAAATTGCTGAGCGTTAGTACAGGAACATGTATCAGCCCGTTCATAAAATACCTCGGGAAATGTAGAACCATATTTTTAAAATATATTATCTAATATTCATCAGTAATTTGATATGTACCGATTGTATTAAATAGTAATTTTGGGGTAACTGGATTACCGGTGGAAGGAGTAGGCCCAGAAGAATGATAAGGACTGGACAGTACAAAAAAACCTTCTATCAGCGAGGCGCGCATCGCAGATGGGAGAGTTTGATAACGAAATTGTGAGGTGGGGTGAGGTAGACGTGCCGTACCTCCCGTCTCAGTTGATCTGTAGTAGTGGTAACGATATAAAGCCTTTGAAAGTGTTTAGAGTTGTTTCTTGCTAATCGTCATCGAGGAATTTAATTCTCTAACACTGAAGAATATCTCTAATATTCTCTAACACTGAATAATATCTAATATTCTCTAACACAGAAGAATTTTTATAATACAAATATTGTTGATATTAAAGTAAAGTAAAGAAATTAGTAACAGAATAAAATTGAATTTTGACGATAAATTAAATTGAAGAATTACCAGATCAGATTAGAGTGTGAAAGTTTTGAATTTTTAAAATTGAATAAAAGACAAGCTGTGAGAACTTTTTTTAATGCGTACTTTTTTGAGTGACGAATATATTGCAAGTTTGAACTTAAAAGTCATCAAGAAGTTTTTATTGACGTGACAACGTCTTAAATTAGGTTGCGGCTCGGAATCACTCATGAAAAAGTGTAACGCCCGGTAACGTTACGATGCCCGTCCAGTGGGTCCGCCACACGGGATCCGCACGGGATTAAAGCAGATAACTGTGGGTCCGCCGCACGGGATAAAGCAGATAACTATGTTTATTCGTGAAAATGTGGAGTGCTTAGATTCGTCATTTACAACAACTACAACAATAAAGGTAAATAATTGTACACTGATATTTCATTATCGTAAACTATGATTGATTGATTAATTGTTAGATTGACACAAAAGTTGAGAAACTGAGTTTATAGGTTATGTCATACTATTGACAAATGTTGATAGTGTTAAGTAAATTATTAGTTTTAAAATCACTCTGCAATCAATCGTAATTCAGTCGATTGAGAAGAAATAGCGCGTATTGCTAGTCAAACATTTAAAATAACAAATTATAACCTCTAACCTGTCATAACAGTGCGACCAAACAAACGAACTAAACCGACCAATCACCACGCGCGGAGTTAGAATTTAACTGTGTTTAGCAAGAATTTCAAATTCCAATTTTAGTAAATGTTTTATACAACTACCATTTACAATAACAAATTTTAATTAATTTCAAATTATGTACAATGTTTTAGTAAACAAAAATATATTTCTATAGTTAAAATTTGTGCAATTCTTATTCTCATTCAATTCCTTGTTCCTATTGTGCAATTTAATAATATTCATATCAATAAATATTCTACCGAGAAAAAGACGTTGTCACGTAAAATCTTCGCCCGTAAAACCGACTTTACAGGCAACCATAATTTTTTTAATATTAAATCCAGTGATTATTTTAAAGAAGAAGTTTTATTTTAGTTTGAACTTTATTAATTTCAGAAGATTTTCGTTTCCTTTTTCAACCTTCACAAAACTTAAATTTCAAAGCTAACCCCTCATGTGTCAGTAAAACGGTACAGATAATTTGGACAAAATATAATTTTATAGTCTACTTCTTCGCTTCCAACAAACATCACTAATTTCAATAAATTGCGATACATTTTAACTTTGCATATTTATCTTAATACTAATGTAAATAATCTCGTTTGTGGCAAAGTCGTAATTTTTTATACAGCCACAGACTGTAAACTTTAATATATAAAGTGTTCACAGTTGTTTGTGTTTACTAGCTAGCCCATCTGTTTAAAAAACATAGCTGAAGGTTTTTAATTACGCTTGTGACAAGTTGTCTTGGAACAACCAAAACACTTGAGACATGTAAACATTTATTTTCAGTTTTATTTTTTATGTAGATTTCATAGATATCACTCTCGTGCCGGCAGTTTTGGAGGAGGGGATTTCAGGTTATATGGTCATTTACACATCCTAATTAAACACGTTATTTGATCAAACACTAGGTATAGAAGTATGATATTGTTGTTGTTTTGTTAACAATAAATTTATTGTGAAGAGAGAATAAACGTTTTATTTCATTTTGTCATTTAATTTAATGTCGAAACCTTTTATATGCATGAAATAAATTAAATGTTTTAGTACTTTTTCATTGTTAGCATTGTATATGCACATCTGATTCTGCGTTTAGTAATAGATAGTCTTTTGTATTAGGAACATTTCATAGATATCAATTATAATTACACATAGTTTGCATGAGTTCCTTAGTAAATAAAAAAATAAAAATTTTCTAGATGGCGCCCATTGACATTCGAGCAAAAATTTAAATTCAAATAATTTTAGGAAATAATGTTGGCACAGACCAAAAAATATGAATTTTAAATATATTGTGTAGTTATAAAACAAATGTTATTGTTTCAATCTCTTCTAAATATCTTAAGGAATCTAGATAACGACCATTCAAAGTTCAGAAATGAATGTTTACATCAGTGACTATGCAAAATAACGTAAAAAAAGAACTATGCAAAAATTCACAGACAATTTACCATAACGTTTGTTCTTTAGTGAGTTTTATATCTCACAATATTTTCAGATAGTGGAAGTTTTAAGAGTATACACCATTTCGAAAATAATTATGGATACTTACCGTAGTACTCGATACATTCAGACTATACTTGGTACAGAGGCAATATATTTTACTTTATCTTTCGACAATATTTCAATACGATGGGCGTTTAAAGTTATGGAATTGTAAAAAATTACAGTGTTATAAGAAAATATTTGTAATAAGATAATTTCAAACAAAATCAAGTCCACATCATTACAAAGAAATGTCAATAATTACAAACAAAAAGGTTGTAAACATTATTGAACCTCTACGTGTTCAATAATGTTTGCGATGATATTAATATGCCAAAAATGACCTATTTTCCCATCAGCGTTGTGCAAATTAAACATATAAACTAATTATTAATATTCGGTTTGGCATTTCAAAATGACGACCTCATGTGAAATCTGTATTTTTCATCCTTGAAAAATTAATAAAAGAAAAGAAAAAAGATAATGAAAGGATGTACTAACAGCACCCTTCGCATCTAAATTATGATTTGAAGGCAATCGTAATTCTAAATTGTTTACACACACACACACACACACACACACACACACACACACACACACACACACACACACACACACACACACACACACACACACACACACACACACACACACACACACACACACACACACACACACACACACACACACACACACACACACACACACACACACACACACACACACACACACACACACACACACACACACACACACACACATACACACACACACACACACACACACACACAGACACACACACACACACACATATATATATATAGGCTATTGCCACTTATACAAATTTAATGAATGTAAATAGAAGTCATTTGACAGGTATTTGGTCTTCCGATCATATGTTTGTTTGGTTATTTAAACACATATGTGAAAGAAACGGTCAAATACAAAATAATTGAATCGTAAAAAGTGAGGGCTCTGTGGTATAATGGTGGCACATTCACCCGGCAAGTGAGAGATCCGGTTTCGAGTCCCGGCGGAGCAAGTACTAAGTACTTTTTGCGATTCAATATTTATTGAAATGATATATATATATATATATATATTATATATATATATATATATATATATATATATATATATATAGAGCCTATATTTTGAGACATCTGATTTATTGCGCTTTTTCTAATCGGCTAGTACCTTCTCAATATAAGTAAATATTCTCAGTAAGTACTAAAATTTCAATACTTTCGAAGTATAAAACCTTCAGTGTGTGGAAGAGATGTGTACTACCTTCATCATTTTATTAGTAACAAAATTCTTTACACTACAATAAAAGTGTTTGTGAGAAACACACTCAAATAGCAATGTGTAGCTTGTTTTATCCACACCAACCATATCCAGCTGGGGGTAGCAGTAAATTGTAATGCATTATACATCGGAGCATAACTGCATATGAATCCTTTTTCAGTAACAGTAAAAGTCATGCAATATACAGAGACTACGCTATGCCGCACTATGTTTCTGAGCACATTTTGCTCTCTTCACTACCAGCAGTACACGCGATCGTCTGTCTATGGATTGCCTAAACCGCAGAAATTACGGAGCTAAATTTACTCTCTTCTTTTAAACTCGTAGCTGCAGTTCGGTTATTGACAAAACTACAACCGCAATAAGTTTACGGTGACTTGTTAACAAACTTTTATAAATCCATTTTAGGAAATCTTTGTTTACTAATTAAGTATAATGTTTAAGAGAAAATATTACAAGAAAACATGAAATCTGTACAGTGAATTGTCACTCCAAATTTGAAAGGATTGTTTACTTAAGTAACGAATTTAAAGCTCACGTCGTTCTATTCCGTCCCTATTTTATCTTTTTTCCTTGGGAGGGGCATTGGAGCGCCGTATATTTACTGTGAAGCATCACCCTCTATACTTATTTTCAACCACATAAATCAACCTTACGTAGCATCCACATAAGAACACAAGCAGAACAGAATAGTCAAAAGCTATAGCTCGATCCTTTCGACTATCACCTCAACGGGTCTTGTAAACAAAACCAACATCTCTAAAATATCTGCGGGAAAACACTGATATATAAATTCTGTTTTTAAACATGAAACCAGAACCAGGATTCACGATTTATTCAATATAATTAAAGCCTTAAGCTAAAGAAGTGGCAATAAAACACACATTAGTACAGATTAATTATCATAAATAAATTACAGATTCAACATTTTAGTACGAGACATATTGCAAGCTTGGCTGTTTCGCTTTATTATTTATTATTAATAATTGAAAAAGATCTCATACAGTAATTTTAATGCTACTTTTATTGCAATATATTAATTTTCCATGCTCGTGTGAAGTTTAAATAATAGACCTGAGACAAAAGTTGACTAAACAACTTAGGTTTTTTACCTCAGGCTTGTATTGATATGTTTCGTACTATAATTACATATTAAATGGTAATAGATTATGTATAAACATTTTCACATTATTATATTTTATCTATACTAATAAAACAAATATTATACTAAATAACAGTATGATATGTCAAGCAGAAACTATCAATGCCACTTTTGTATAGTATTTGTACACTCGTATTAAAACAAATGTCTGATTACATTCATATCAGATCTGAAATGGATCATTTATAAGTTGCATGCAGAAAGGCAGGAATGTTAGTAAACCTAATTAAAATATTTACTTCCTTTGTAATCTATCACCGCAAGTTGGTAACTTGATAATAACAGACAATTTTCAAAGTGATAGTAAACAAGAGTACGAGACAACACAGCGATACACGATTGGAGTTAGTGAACTTTTCGCCGTAATTTTCTTGTGTAGGCAATCAATACACCTCCGTGGGTGATGAATTGCATAGCGTCCATCACCAGGCGGCGCTGTGTGTTAGCCACTGGCTTTTCTTCTTCTTCCTCAGTTGCTATCCTGACAGTGATACATTAGCTACAACTTATTGCTTCTACAATTATTAAATAAGATATAATAATTCAGAACAATTTCGGACTAAGAATACTATCTCAACGTCAAATTTAATTAAACACAAAGTAAAATTTGTTAATCAGTAATACAATTTTAGCATCTGTAGTAATTATTTACATCGTACACTAAATGCACCAGAGACTTTCTACTTGAGAACCTTTTATCTTAAAATATATTCAAACGAATGCCAAGTATAATAAATAGTTATATTGGCGATTTTTGAGGTCTGAGAATCCAGTTGGGTTTTGAAGAATGTGCATACGACATTTGAAATAGTTTAAAAAAATACAGATAAGTAGATACTCAATAGATATTCAATTAAGGTCTTATAGTTCGTACATGGAATTGTTGTTTCCTTAATCTTTTAACGTTCACAAGATATTCCTAGATAGCAAGGTATGAAACAATTTTAACAAATGCTGACATGCACTAAATCAAATCCAAATTGGCTGAGCTTTAGCGAAGCATAACACTCAAGGTGCGGGAAAAATTCCATTTCCGAGTCTCCTATTTATCTGACTGCCAGTATGCACAATACTTGAAGACGAAGTGACCAAAACTGAACAACAACTAATGTGTGAAGCTTCATTTCTATACAGGCGACACCGAGTTCGAGGATGGGGTAAGTTACTGTATGGGATTGCCAGAGCTTACCAGATTTTTCACAGTGGTCCTGTGGTTAACCATGGTGGTAATGATAAAATATTAAATCACTATAACAACCATTCGTTTTTGTGTGGTTCTTACACATTTACTATAAACATACAAGAATTTAACATATGACATTCATAGAAGAAAAATAATAGAGTGGAAAGTCTATGTTAAAAGCCAGAGTGACAAGAGTTAACTTCAACGTACTCTTGTGTTGTAGTGGCCTCTGTAGCTTACCGGAACTTCTATTGTTTAAACAATTCTATAAAACCTAACTTAATGAACAAACTTTACGTTTTGTATGGAACTTCATTTCAACAAAGATAAGAATGAGTTCTATGATGCTTTTCCAACCAAGGCTTTAGGCTGAGCGTCATGGAAGCCTATCACTCAGTAGGCTGACACAAGTTTTATTTTGTCTGTCGGAGGTGTACGAATTACTTGCCTGTATTACTATCTTGTTTCTGTTGAGACGGCCAAACTACAAAAAATGAGAAGTACCCTGTTTAAACGTATAACCCAAAGCACTTACCGTGCACTCCATCTGGCTTTCGCCAATATAAAGGATTTTAGTATTTTGAAATTTTAATACGGAATATTGGTGATCGCGCCTCGGCATTAGGGTTATATAAAATACAAATTTATATATGAATATTACTCTAGTCATTGTAAACATAATAAACATAAATTTGTGATTTAAAAATGATTAATTATTACATTATTTTTGTCAATTGATGATTAAAATTAAAATTATTAAATATAGGCAACGAAGATAATCTTTAGAAAATGTATATCTTTTGTTGAAACCCAACCCATTATCTCGTATAAAATCAAGACGCTGTCATAGCTGACCTAGCTACGGAAGTTCTGTGTCACTTACAGCTTCTGACGACATGACAGGAGACGAATATTAATGTAACTCTCCATTAATATTACGTTCTTTTTAGTTGTCATTGTAAATTGAAAACTGAAGTGATTTTTAATACTATGCAGTATAGAAATTCTGTACTAACTTAGTTTGGTGCAGATAACCCTCCTTTATTACTTGAGCTATTTCAACAATATTATATACACACACAAAATAAGTAGCAACAATTATACATAACATGACTTGAGCCTTTTCGTTATTGTTCATTACGGTTTGATTAATTGAAAAATTTAACTTAACTAAAGTTTAGGAACACAATCTAAACCTTAATGATTTCATAGGGATTATGTGACAATTTTTATCGGATTAATCTATTTTAACGGTTAAAAGGTTATCTTTAAATAAAATATGATTGAACTCCATAGTGCTTTCATCTCTCGCCCCAACGGTTTTAATTATATATATATATATATATATATATATATATATATATATATATATATATATTATATATATATATATATATATATATATATATATATATATATATAAGTAGATAGTAATATGGGGTTCCTGGCGCACTTTCGGAGCCGACCGAAAAGCAATGTAAAATACTGTTCAATGTACCATAAAGGAAGCTGAGAAATAACACAGCAAATCTCAATGAAAAATTAACCGAATCTACAGTCGTTCGTCTCCAAAAGCGATCGGTACATTACTATCTACTCTGAGGAATGAAAAATTAACCAAATCTACAGCTGTTTGCTTCTACTTTCTTAAGCTGTGCTTTGTAAAATGTTGTCAAATCTGCTACGAATAAAGGATTTATCTTAATAAAATTTAATCAATTTAAAACATTTTTACTAAAAACATACTGTACTTTAATAAAAAACTTTTCTACTAAATAAACAACATGAACTCACCAAGCTCTCTTCAGTTTCTAGCATTTCAAAAACTTACAAAGAAAGACAATTTTAACGAGTTCAACGAATTACCAAAACATTTTAAAGAACAGTTGATACTTTCCTTAAATGATACAGAATTCAAAGAACTTGTAAAGTCTTTTGCAGAAAAAAACGTCTAATGGAGTGTTTTACTATCGGCAAAAAACTAAAAAAGTAAGGGATTACATATTTAATATAATTACGAAAGATATTGAAAAGAAAGTAAAAAATAAACAAACAGAGAGTTTTCATCGTTTTTTTATGACATTTTTCCCATATTATACGTTCTTTCAAGATAATCAAGACTTAATTGATGAATTTCTTAGGAATTTTTGTGAGTATCAAGATTTATCAACACAATTCATTAAAGAGCATTATAGAATTTTTCTTATAGAATATAGCCACATTTTGTGTGAAACAAAAGGTATTACTGTAGATAATATTCCATGTGATTCCTATGAAGAAAGACACCAACTATGGTTATCAAAACAGTACTATGACGTGGGGAGGGACTGCAAGTTTTAGAGTTAAGACTTTATTCTACAAAGTTAATTGTTATAATTTCTTTATCTTTTATAGTCTTCTTTCCAGTAACAATCAAGTGTAATTTTTCATTTTTGTTTAATTCTTTAATCTTTTTCTCATCCAAAACAGTCAAAAATCTGTTCGGCAAGTGTACTTTACAATCTTCCAACTCGGCAATTATTGTAAACCCGAATTTATCTTTCATTTTCTCCAAATTCAAGATTCTATGTTTCTTCCTTTCTTCCAATTCATTTTAACTTCTTATACTCTTTAAACTTACATTCTCCAATATCATTTAACTCCTTCAAGAACTCCATTTAAATAGAAAAAATTTAAAGACGGAAAAAATGAAATTTGCTAACAATCACTCGAGAAGTCGGGGAGAATGTGAGTAAAACCGCATTCTTTTCACGAGGTTCTTCGTTTAATTTCTCCAAATGTACTATAAAATCATCGAGGATTTCTGGTTCAAAATCGTAGACAAATTCAACATCCAGATAATGAAAAAATACAGGTAATATCTTTTCATAATAAACGTGTGTATTTAAACCAACAAACCTAATGTAATCTTTGAAAAGGAAAATAAATTTTTCAACGGTTCCAAGAGATAAGTAAAAATTTTTATTCTGTTTTCTAAATTCTGTAACAAATTTTGTTTGCTTCTTGTCTCCGTATTGTAATTTCATAAGCAGATTATTCAAATGTGTTAGTTTATTTCGAAATTTCTTAGGTTTAGGTCTTTCGTACAAAATTAAATTACAATCTCTACAAACTAAATATCTTTTATCGATAATTTCTCCTCTATTAGAACACTTGTAACAGTTGGCATTATACTCTTCCATTTAAACAGAAAGATTTTTTGTTTAAATGGAGATTATGGAACTAAGTCTGCCGAGATATAAATTTTTCAGCGCAAATGTTTATGTTTATATTTCAACAACAGAGATAAATAGAAATAATTTCATTCTATTGTACAACTATTTAGGATATTTTGTCTATGATTACAAAGATTATTACGGAAGAAATCGAGATTTTTCAGTGGCGAAAGAGTATATTTTTGAAGTTTTAGAAGGAATGAAAGAGAATAATATGAACATCATTAACTACTGAATTTCTCTAATATCGTTCTTAATCACATCATAGGCTAAAAATTTCTCAGAGACAACAACAACATAACAAATCGCGTTTGTAACAGCTTTTTGAAAATCCATATTGATAATTATATCGTTCTTTGAACCAGAAATATTTGTCAAACTCTTTGTTGTATCAATGACATAAATAGGTCTATTCGCTAAAAATTCTTTAGGATTGTAATACATTTCCTTATTATTACAGTAAACTTTCTTAAAATCTTGATACATCTGATACATGATTCTGAAAAGACCTCCGGAAATGTTTAAATTTTGTAATTCATCTGGATAATAAGAACCGTTCAATTTTACTCTGATATTTTTTACATCCAAACTATCAAACTTTGAAGGATTTTTTTTCTTGATTATTCTGTCTATCTGTTTGAAAACCTATGATAACGAACTTGGGATTGAAGATATTTCTATAAATATTTGTGATATCGAACGAATAAGTTGTTCCGGAAATACCTTTTTGTTCAATACATTACCAATCTAGAAAATTAAACATAATGTTTTGACTTTTTGTAATTTCATCAATCAACCTTATTTTACTCGTGATTTTATAATCAATCATTGGAACTCTAATAAAAAAATCTGTAATTGTTATTTTTCCATCAACAGGCATAACATTTCCAGTTGCAGTCTTCAGAATCACATCATCGTCTTCTGCTCTTATAAAACTTAGAAAAAATCCTCCTTTATAGATCGGAATAGTAACATTTTCAAAAAATCCTAATCCAAAATGAGATAAATTTCCAGCTGCTTCAAAAACACCAAATTTAAAAATCTGATTCAAAGCCATTAGAAGTTTGAGAAATACGAGCGTAACATCACTTTTTGAATACGAAATAGTTCCTTTAATTGTGCTTAATTGGCCACAGTTTTCGACTTCTTCTATCAATTTATTGTGTTTTCTTACTTCAATCTTAGAAAATAAAAACGGTACAAAATTATCGATTAATCTAACATTATCAGTTCCAAGATATGCTTGACCATCTTGTTTTGTTAAAGTTCCAGAAATATTAAACTGGAAGTTAGACGAGCAAAAGTTATCTCCAAAATCAATATTAAACTCAGTTCTTTTATTTGGTTCATTCAAATGTTGTTTACTAATTGGATAGAAATTTTTAAACTCCGCCCTTTCAATATCACTAGCATATTTTCTGTAGTCCGCCATTTAATAAGAGAAAATTTAGAAATTTTAAACATCGTGTATCATTTTTTCATCGATCTAATGTACGTTTTTATAAGAAAAGATATAAATTTTAGTAAAATAATTAAAAAGATTAGAGTCATTTTTAATGATCTACTTCGTCATATTCAGGATTCTCTTCCTTAAATTTTGCGATCTCGGTCACATATTTCAATAAAATCTGCACAGGATAGTAACCGCTATCTATAATATTGTTCCAATCAACTGTATCTTTATTTTCATCCAAAAATTTTATACTCAAGTGTTGATAGAGACAAAGAACAGACATATGATCTTTTAATTGATAATGTATATTTTCTTGAATGAACTCTGATGATAAAGTTTGATATTTAGCAATGTTATACCAATTCAATTTGTTTACGTATAATCTCATCATATCTTCGGATAATTCATATTTTTGAGAAATGTCATCCCAATGTTCTTTTTTCAAATCTCTTTCGTGTTGCATGATAAAAAGATCGAAAGCACTGTAATGTCCCGCCATCTCTATTTATTAGGAAAAAATTTCAAAATCAAGTTTTTATAAATTGGCTCTTTTTTGCGTTACATTCAGCACATTTTCCAGAAATTCTCTTAACTCCATTGATGTTTGCATAGTATTTTATATCATTTGTTGCAGTTTTTTCTTTACATCTCACACAATATATGAGCGCCATTTATATAAGGAAAATTAGTCATCATAGCCGCCTAATCCATTAAATCTGTTATCAATATTTTCAAAAGTTTTATTAACATCTTCTTTAAATTTATTAAAGTTTTCTTCTAGTTTATTTACTTTATCGAGATATAAAGAGTATCGATCATCTATTCTTTTAAGTAATTCATTATTATGTGTTACTTTCTCATTGAAACGTGTAACAAAATTTTCAAAAAAGTTTACTTTCTCATTGAAACGTGTATCAAAATTTTCCAGAATTTTTGTAACTGTTTCATTAACATTATTTTTATATGTATTAAAGTTTTCTTCTAGTTTATTTACTTTATCAAGTAATTCACCAACATCGTCTACTGATCTTTTACTTCTTTCATCAAGTTTTTAATAGACTTCTGTTGTAAAATCTTTAACATGCTGTTTATGATTCTCATAATTTTGTTTTAGTTCATTAAACATTTTAATAGGATCTTCTAATTGAATCATTACAACAACATCAAATGGATTAATTCCTTTACTAACACCGCTAATTCTTTTTCCTTTAAAATCTAAGGCATTTTTAACATTCGGATCATGTAAATCAACAATATCGATGTTTTCTGATAATTTTAGAGGTTTTAAAATTTGTTCTTTAACAACAACATCATGTTTGTCAATACCAGGTCGAACACCGACAATTCTTTTCTTATTAGCCAAACTAACATAATTCTTTTCAACTTTGATCGCTTCAGTAATTTTATCAGCTTTTTCGATATGAGACATTAAATTGGTAAATAATTTTTTTTACACCATCATCAACTTCTTTTTCCAATGTTTTTATTTTATCAGCAACTTCATTTGAACTCATGAAATTTGCAAGTTTGTTATCATATTCTGCTTTAAAATCTTCAATCTCGACAGCAAACGTATCTGAATCTGGAAGGTTTTGTAATAAATTTTCTAACTTGTTATCAAACTCATTTCTCAAACTATCAAAATTCAAACTATTATCTACATTTTGAATAATTTGTGTTCCAAATACGTCAAAAATATTTTGTGAATCCATATTTATTAAGCAATAATTTGTTAACAACTTCTTTAAAATCTTTACCATTACTCAGTTCATTCAAAACAAAAATACACAAATGTCCACAAATTGGGGGATCGTTATAGTCTTGAATCTGAGAGTCATTGTAGTAGACGCTTGATTTTTTCAAATATTTGATCAATTCTATCGGCGGTTTGTCCTCAATTCTTCCATACGAATCAAAAATAACAGGCATTCTTATCATTCTTATAATAACAAACCCAATGCGTTCCACTTCCCATAATCGAGTCTAAATTCACAATTCCACATTCAAATTTCTTAACTTTTTCAGGTAATGTATCGCGCATAAAAATTCCTCTAAAATGTTTAATGTTTTTGCAGATTTCTTCCAATTCCCCGAATGTTAAAGGTTTAAATTTTTTTTTCAATGTTTGATTTCACGTAATTCAAAGTTTTTTCATCTAATCCAGATCCTGTAACATCTTCCAACTCTTTATCTAACCAATTTAAAATGTTTCGAACAATAGGAATCACATCCTTTTTAACGATTGGAGCAGCTTTACGAACATAAGGAACAACATTTTTAACAACTGGAATATTTTTCTCCAAAATCTAATAAATCTTTCAAAAAGTCCACCATTTTTAAGTTCTTTCAACTGATTATAAGAAAAATTCTATTCTGGTTCCTTTATTGTTTTTCTTATGTTTTTCGAGTTTATTGTATTGTCTATTTGTTAAAAATATCTTATCTTCGCCATTTTTTAGTTGATCTATTTTAAATTGAATACTAACGGGTATTTTCTTCTTAAAAGCGGATTTTATTTTTTCTTTCTGATTTTTGCTGAAATTTACATTCACCTCCATTTATATAGTTAAAATTTTCAAGTTCTCTTCGATTCCCATTCCTAGTTTTCTCTTCAAAAACATTGCTCCAGCTGTTGGAAGCGCAACAAATCTTTCACCTAAACTAGCATCTTTTGATAAAAATCTATCCATTGCCTTATCTTGCAAAACTTTATCTGCGATATGTCTGGAATTTGTGTCTCTATGTTTTGCATAAAAAATATCGTGTTCCATAGCAGCTTGATCTAATTTATTTATACCAGGATCTCCTCTTTTTAGTCTTTTTTCGAGTTTTGTGCCAGGCCCCAGATACTGATAAGTTGGTACGTGTAATTCAAAAGGTAAATTGTTGATAAAATCATTCAAAAGTCCACTACCCTCAATCATAGATGAACTTATTGCCGGCAAAACTCGTTTTAAATATTTAATTCCATCAGGTTTTTCAATCATTTCGTCAAGTTTGTTCGAAATAAAATCTTTAATCGCTTTCTTTTCGTTCAAAAAATTGTTGTTTCCAGCCTTTTCTTGAGCATAAATATAATTAATAATTCCATCGAGTTTTGTCAAATCGTCGATATATCTGTATTCAATCTTATTATCACTGTATTTTCTCACACCTGATCCTTCGATTCTTTTTTCCCAAATTGGTTTTAATCAAATTGAGATATTTTTTACCTTTACTTGACTTTGGTTTCTTAGTTGATGGATCATTATTTTTGTAAATTGAATCAGATTTCCATAAAATTTCAGTATACTTTTTCAAGTCTTCTTCAGAATATAAACCGTCTTTTGGAACATCAGTGCCTGTTAATAATCTCCATAAACCTTGAGTTCCTTCATATGTTTTTTCATTAATAATGATATCATTATGCTCAAAATTCACGGGCAAATTTCCAATCATAAAACTTTTCTTTTTTCTGTCCCAATACAAACCAAATTTATCATCCTTTGCTCTAGGAAGAAATTTTTTACCAATTTCACCAATTATTATATCCGTTGTTCCAGGACTTATTGGTTCAACTATGGTAGAGTCTTCAATGATTCGAGGTCTAAATGGTGTTGAAGATGGTAATTTTGGCAATTCAAACTCAGATTCTGGTATCGAAATATCAGCAAATTGTCGTACAACTGGAACCAAATTCATCAAATTTTGATTATCGCTTAAAACATTTTCAATTTTACCCTCAACGTTTTTTATTGCAGATGTTACAGGTTGATTAATTTTTTGAATAAATTCTTGTTCTTTTTCATCAATTCGAATCTGTTCTTTTAATTCTTTGATTAATTTCTTTTCTATTTGATCAAGTTTTTTTGCTTCTTCTGAAGTTACGTTCGCCATTTATTTAGGAAAATTTTGAAACGTGGAACGTAAAAACGTGAACGTGGAACGTAAAAACGTGAACGTGGAACGTAAAACGTGAACGTGGAACGTAAAACGTGAACGTGGAACGTGGAAACGTGAACACGAAACGAGAACACGAAACGTGGAACGTAAAACGTGAACGTGAAACGTAAAACGTGAACGTGGAACGTAAAAACGAGAACACGAAACGTAAACGTGAACGTAAAAACATGAAAACAACTAGATTATCACACGTTTATATTGGAAAATTTATTCAAATATTTACCACTTTTAGGCTTCAAAGTTAGATTAATAGTTAAAAATCCGTAGTCTTCCTTCCAAATTTTATGTGATAGGAAAGTTTTAACCATTTTATCATAAAGTGGTTAAAACTCATATCAGATCCCACATAATTGTTATAAATCTTTCTCGAATAGTGATCATCTTGCTTAAAAACACACAACATATTCAAATTATTTCTAATAACTTGTTTATCAACCTTTGAAAAGCATTGGGAAAGATAGATACAAGATATGTTTTTGTGACGAGACATTACGAAATATTCCTTAATAACGTCTTGATTTTCTAAAATACAGTCATCGAAACGATTAAAGAATTCGGTTTACATTCGCTTAACGGAACTATGTCCTCAGAAGCATTATAAAAATATGATATTTTCTTACTTAAGTTCTTCTCAATATTCTCAAATCTTTCTTGTAATTTTTTATATGCGTCTTGTTCTAAAGATTTACTAAAAACATACAAATTGGAATAAGGAATCAACCTATTGTAGATAAAATTCAATAATAAAGTTGTTTTTCCACATCCACTTGAACCAACAATTAACAATCTGATTGGTTGATCTTTCTTATTTTCTTCAAACGTTTGAAGTTTTATCTGATCTTTTTGCTTTAAAAATTTCTCCATTTAAATAGAAGATTTTCATCTTGAAGCAACGCTTGCGAAAATGAAGCTGTTCAAGTTGACTTCAGAAAGCTCTAAATTAGTTTTAAACTTGGAACATCCTATACACTTAGAGGAAGAATCAAATTATTTTATCGGTTTAAGCGGTTTTTATTCTGACAATTTTGTAATAAATATTAGTGAAAGTTCTCCTTATTGTATAGGATTTAGTGAGAAGAACATAACAAAATATTATGGTTTAAACAAAGGATATTATACTTTCGATCAAATTAAAAATTCCCTTAAAAATTATCTGAAAACATTCAAACAATCAGATAAATCTTTAAACTTTGACGAAAACAAGTTTGAAATGCAAAAAAATTATCTCTCTAATAAAATTCAAATAAAATCACCAGTAAGAATAATGTTTTCAGCAATTATTGTAGAATTGTTAGGGTTTGTTCAAGAAACTATTGAGCCAAATCAGGTATATTTAGGAAATAAAACGCCAAAATTTAGACCGTTTGATGTAATTGAAGTACATTGTAATCTCGTTGAACCTAGTTTTGAAAATCATACCGAACATTTACACAAAGAATCTGAAATTTTGTGCACTTTTTTCCCAAATGTTGCTTATGGATCAAAAATCAGTGAAAAACCGAATGAAATCGATTATATTCCAATTAGAAAAAATATGAAAAGAATTCAAAAAATCGTCTTAACTGTTCAAGACTCTGAGGGAAATTTATTAAATAATGAGAGTAAAACAACAATATATTTAAGATTGTCGAAAGAATGATGAATCAAGGGGGAACGAATCGTTCTTACCTTCAAATTTTCAAGAAAACACCGTTTTTATCAATGAATCTGGCCTTTATTCTCGAAATGAAAATGTTTCTATCTAAATGGAGACAGTTGTAGATCTAATAAATAATCAACTCAAATTCAATAATACAGAAATTTTTACAATTGTTGATGAAAATAACGAAATTTGGTTCAAAGCAAAAGATGTTGCAGAAATTTTAGAATATAAAGATACGAAGAAAGCAATTAAAGAACATGTCAAAGAAAAATATAAAAAAAGCTTCGAAAACATACATTCTGAAGGTAGGGGTGATTCGCCCCCGCCTTCAAACTTTCAAAAAACACTGTTTTTATCAATGAATCTGGACTTTATACTGAAATAAAAATTACTAGTTAAATTTCTTTTCTATCTAAATGGAATCAGTTGTAGACCTGCTCAATAATCAACTTAGATTTAAAAGCAAACATATCTTTACAATTGTTGACGAAAATAATGAATTTTGGTTTAAAGCAAAAGATATTGCAGAAATATTGGAATTTAAAAATACGATGAAAGCGATTAGAGATCACGTTTAAAGAAAAATATAAAAAAAGCTTCGATAACATAGATTCAGAAGGGGGGGACGAATCGTTCTTACCTTCAAACTTTCAAAAAAAACACTATTTTTATTAATGAACCGGGCATATATTCTTTAATACTGAAATCTAAAATGAAGATTGCAGAATTATTTCAAAATTGGGTTTTAGAAGAAGTTTTACCAAGTATTCGTAAATTTGGTGTGTACAAACTTGAAAACGAAAATAAGCAGTTAAAAGATGAAATAAAACAGTTACAAATTTCAGGTCAAATGAAATCCTTGAAAATAGAGAATCAAGAATTGCGAATGGAATTAATGAAGAGAGATATGGTATGTAAAGATTTTGATAAGAAAAAACACCATGTTTTTGTGTTAATTAAGAAGAATCACATGTGGGAATGGCCTTATTACGTTATCAGAGCTCAGAAACGAGAAATACCAAACCGATTAAAACATCTAAAAATAAATTATCCTGAATTAGAGATTTTGTTCATTGATGACGAACCAAATTCTATCAATCTGTATAACCAAATGAAAGAATCTTTGAATATTTTATACAACGGAAATCATTTTACTACAAATATGGCAGAATCTCGACTGATTTATAGAATATCTAAATTACACGATGAAAATGTTTCTAAATTTTACTAAAAACTCTCGATTTATTATATTTTGTTTGTAAATGTTTAGCATAACTAGATAACCATCGTAGAATTTTTTTTTCATATTCACAAGGCATTTCGTTTTTATAACTTTCGCTGAAAATTTTTTTAGCACAATCTTTGCAAAAAGCATCTTTTCTATCTTTACTATACTGCCAGTTATTAAATTCAGAAATATTTTTAATTTCTTTACAAAAGTAACACTTTTTCTCTTCTAAAGTTAATTTGTCCATTTTAACGTATAATTCCTTACAATAACAGTCTTTTCTATTCTCTTCTTGACACTTTGTACATTTCTTTTGAGACTCCATTTATATAGAAAAAATTATTACACGATGAAAATGTTAAACTCTTGAATTATGATATTTTGTTTGTAAATGTTTTTTGATAATTATTTAACCATTTTATAGTTCTTCCACATTCACATTGAGTATCTTCATAATATAATCTATGAAGATTCTTCTTTACACAATCTTTACAATATGAGTCTTTCTTATCTCTACTATAGTGATCACTATTAAACTCTGAAATTTTTTTAGTTTCTTTACATTTAAGACATTCTTTATCTTCCAAAGTTAATTTTTCTATTTTATCATATAATTCTTTATGATATTCCCTTTCACAATCTTTGCAATTATAATGCATTCCATCTTTCCTATTTTTATCTTTATAAAATTCATTTAAATCTTTAAATTCTTTGCACTTTGTACATTTCTTTTGATGCGCCATTTATATATAGAAAATTTATATTACAGTTTTGACTTCTTCAATTCATATTCATAAAACTTTCCGGTTATTTCTTCATTATTTAAATCTTTTATACTATAAGTTACAGGATCTGTGTTATTAATTTGATAAATCACAAAGATTTCTCTTGACCAATTGTTCTTATATTTGTTCGAAAATGTTTGTTTTTTACTAACAATTCTTACATGATCATTGACTTTAAATTTAGTTTTCGTGTGAATTTCAGGTGGAAACATACTTGAAAACGGTCTCTAATAACTCCTTTTCTGCATCCTTATCTACGTCTTTCGGTTTCATTTTGATTGTGCTGTGAACTGTATCGTTATAATTGTTTACGATTTTTTGAAGAATATCGATCCATTTAAAGTTTTTATTAATCTCAAAAATTACTTTCATTCTCTCATTTTGAGTTCTGTTATATCTCTCTACAATACTTGATTTCTCTTCGTTTTCAGTATGATAAATCTTAATGTTGTATTTCCTCAAAACATCGTTAAATTCTTTATTTTTAAACTCTAAACCCTTATCTGTATGAAGTAGGTTAGGAGGTTTGTGATTGATCCTTATGGCATCTTTTACTATATCTTCGAAAGCTTTTGAAATATCCTTGCCGTTTTTTTCTTTTGATAGCTCTTGACCAAGCATATTTTGAGAAAGTATCAATAACATTTAACATATACTTAAATCCATCCATTTTTGATCTGAATAGTTAGACATTATAACTAAATCTGCTGCCCATAAATCGTCAATTCCTAATGTTACAATTTTTCTCTCTTTTTAAACTTCTTTCGTACCGGTGCATGAATTTCTCGAGCTTCAATCTCTATCTCATCTTTAGTCTTCAATTCTTGCTTAACAGGTTTTGGATTTGGATTCTTTATAAACTTACTCTTGTTTGTCTTACATTTTGATCATTTTGCAGCGATTCTATACAATCCATTTTGAGTTTGAACGATTTTTGAATCTATATTTTTCGTTTTCTTTTTACACTTGTGACAGTGAATTAAATCATCTTCCATTTACATATCAAAGTTTCCAAGTTTATTTAATTCGTCTAATATATCTGTTTTATAGCCATACGGTACTGTATCGATCTTATTTTCTAGGACAATTCTCTTATCATCTTTAGCGTTCAGTGCCAGCTTGTTTATGGTACAACTCATGTTTATAACTTTTGATGACTGTCATCTCCCTAAATTCTTCTTTATCTTCGAACAAACATCTCTTCAAGTTTTCGATATTTATTGTTTTATTTACAACGCTTCTCTTAATTCCTTTACACCTAACTGGGTTTTTATCTAGATATTTGTACGAGTACATCTTAGCCTTAAACCACAAAATTCTTCTAAAACTTCGCTATTTAACTCATCTTTGAATTTCCCTATTACCTTCTTATTTTTAGTAGTGAAACATTCATTGATCTTTTGGATAATCACTTGTATCAAAGTCATCTATATTTTCTTTAATAATTTTAAAAGGATCTCGTTTCAATTCTAGAAAATAACTGTCTGTATCCATGTAACACAGATTCAAATCTGGATCAAACTTCTTTAATTTGTTGTAATAAAACTCGTACATTAGCAATTTTTGAGAGGTCGAGAACTGAAAATCCTATGTAAATCGGTTTGTTAAATTTAACCTTTTGTTTGTACATGTGACTCGCTATACAGTTGTCGTCAAAGATGTTAAAGCATTTGAAATTTGTTTTCTTAGCTTGTTTCATTGAAAATTCTTCATTTCCAAGCTTAATATCACATCTGTTTCTCACATTTTCCATAGATTTTCCAAAAACACTGAGTTGTTCATCAGCTTATAAAAGTCCTTTTCAAAGTCGCTTGTAGCTTTGGTTCTCATGTTTGTGTTAAAATCAATGTATTCTTTCATAAAAGGCTTCTGATCGAATGCAATAACTCTATTCACATGTTTCAAAATCATACCTTGTTCCAAATAGAACTTCAAATTTCTCGAATGAACAACGTATTCAGTTTTATCCAGTAGAGTTGTGCAAAGTTTGTTTTTAAAATGTTCTGGAGCAAGAGGTAAATCCTTGTGATGTTCGTGTAAATTTGTTGGATATCCAAGATCGACTTCGAGAATATAGCCATAATCTTCGTCGCCAGTGTGTTCTAAAATTGTTTCTTGCCACTCTTCTTTTGTATACGTTTTAGGATCCATCCACTTGATATCACTAAACGGCAGTTTTTTGCATAAGACCATACCCATAAAGGTTGTTTGCATCGAGATAGAGTAAATAGTTTTCGGGCTTTGTCTTATCAAAATCTTTTAAATATTTGTTATTTGCTTTCACATATCGTTTAATACACTGAGAAATGCCCCCGCGAATGCCTTTTTCAATCATCAAATACATATTATAATCGTTAATTAGCTGAAGCTCAATTTTCGTTAATTTTAACATTGCGTCCCATGCGAGACTGGGAGCTGTTAGATAGTGTGCCGGATCGAGTTTATAACAATTAAGGCAAATGTTTCTGAAATTTTTGAATATATCAGTAAGCAATAAAACATCTTGGATATTGTACAAATCAGAGTAATTTCCAAGATTTTTCTCTTTTAATTTGTTCCAAACGCTCAAGTAGTGTTGATAATCTTTCTCAGATATGCTCTCGTCTGTCAAAAGTGAATAGAAATCTTGAATTTTCAGCTCTTCTGTGTAATCAAGTTTTTCAATACTATCGATAAATTCGTAAGGAAATATACCTTTCCCAGATAGAATTTTAAAGATTTCTTCTTCGTCATTTGGGTTGTCTTTCTAGAATTGCGTTCAATATTCGTCCATCTTGTATAAAATGATTTGTATGTTTGAAGTCTTCTTTCTTTAGATTTTTAGCTAATTTTTCAATAGGACGAGGCCATGAATCTAAATGTGTCTACGAAAGAGAACTTTATAAATTTTCTAGGTTTATCATTGTCAAACTCATAGCCATATCCAGAATTTACTGAATAATTTATATATTTTTTCATCGGTGTTTGCAATCAAATCAACATTTCCATATTGTTTAGCCAATTCTTTTATGTACAAATGAGTATCGTAATTTGACATATTGTGGCAGAAAACGGGAATATTCTGAGGAAATTTCAAATTTAGATTGCAACATGCATGAGCTGCGCCTCGGAACTTGCCGGTTAAATGACAATGATCTCTCACTTTATTATAACTCTTATCTTTCCAACTATCAGGAGTAAAACCATACTGAATTGACCCAACATCATAAGCAGACCATTCACAGATATGACAAACGTTTGAATTTTGATACGAAATTTCTTCTTCTTCTGTCAATTTCATAGGTTTCATGTTCTTAGAATTATATTTTTTTCGCTATGTATTTCGATAATTTATTGAGTTCTTCAAACAATTTTGTCGGGACGTTTTTCAAATCTTCTTCATTTTTGGCACGATAACATATCGGTTTGTACATGCGATTGGTCACATTCGACACTAAATATAGAGTAAAACCATAAGGAATGTGCCTCTGAATCTTGGTTGTAGTCGATCTTTGTGGATTGTTCTTGCATGTCGGAATTTTTTCTAATATGCTCTCAAAGTCCATATAAATTACTAAGTTAAATTTCTTTTGATAATTAGTAAATTTAGTTGTTTGACCTGGAAATGGCATAATTGGCTTACAAACTTCATGATTTTTACAAATTTCTAAGTGATCTGTTAAATCTCCAGATTTGTAAAAATGGCTTAAACATCTTCTACACAAAAATTTTCTTTCTTTATGTTTAGACAACTGCGAAGAAACAAGCTTATTTAAATCGGTTATCAAAACATAATGAGATTTATCATCTTGTTTAACATACAATAAATCAATGTTTGTTTCAGCGTCATATTTTTCAGAAATTTGTAACGGAACAATGTTAATATTTTCATCAAAACTGTAGACATTGATAGACATTGTTGGATACTTATACTTGGAATTGTAGCTTCGTTTTTCAAATATTTGTATATCTTTCAGAGACATTGGATACTCAAAACCTGAAAATATTTCGTCATTCACAAATTTTTCGTATTGCTTTACACGTTCACAGTCTCTTTCTGGGTTTTCAATAGCACATCTTATTGAGTAAATAAAGCAAAAAATCATCTCTATTTTTTATATTTATACAAGCTTTTTTATCTTTGATATTCTTTGGTAAATCGATGTATGATCCTGCATTCATCATTTCGTGTTTGTTAAGGCTCAAAACTAGTTGTTTACAACTTTTAAATGTCCATCCGGAACCTTTATTTGGATTATTCGTTTGTTCTCGATGTGTTAATTTATTAAATTGCTTAGTAATAAAGTCGTTTACGTCAAAGATTTCGTCTGCTTTGATAGTAAAATACATTAGACATGTTTGCGGTTCACCATTCACTAAAGTTCGTTCGTATTCACATTCCAAAGAGAGATAGCCCTTCATATTTTAACATTTTCTTGAAATTTCTCGATTAAACTTTTAATTTCTGACCGCATAATTGAAAGATATTTGTAAATTGACATGGAATTGTCGTTCAAGTTTGTTAAAATGTATTGCTTGAAAAGACCGTGTATTGAGGATAAAACTTCTACATCAATGATATTTTCGGATTTTACTTTAAGAGTTTTATCAATTTCTTCGATCATTTCAGACTTGGTTTTATCGTTAGTACCGATAGCCAACTTTTCAGCTATTGAATGAAGTTTTTCATCATTAAATAGGTCGAGATTTTTCTTTTCAACTTTGAAATTTCTCTTTAATTCACGTAATTTCTCAATATTAAAACATGTTTTCGTGATCGGCAATTTTATTTTCTCTAGCCCATTGTCTTAAATAATTTAGTTCATTATCGTAAATTTGCTTGTTTTTTTCGTGACTTTTAGAATTATAATGGCGATCATAGTTTTTTCTTAAAATTTCTTTTTTGCAGAACGGACATGATATTTTTTCGCGCTCCATTTAGATAGAAAAATTTATTTAACTAAATGGTGCTTGTAAACCAACGATTGCGCCTCTCACGGCGTGATATCACTACGGATATGACGCAGGCGAAGCGATTATCGTGATGGTCGGTCTGTAGTAGCACACCTCGACTGTCATTGAAGATTTTTCCTTTATTCGTAGCAGATTGAGAACATTTTACAAAGCACAGCTTAAGAAAGTAGAAGCAAACAGCTGTAGATTTGGTTAATTTTTCATTCCACAGAGTAGATAGTAATGTACCGATCGCTTTTGGAGACGAACGACTGTAGATTCGGTTAATTTTTCATTGAGATTTGCTGTGTTATTTCTCAGCTTCCTTTATGGTACATTGAACAGTATTTTACATTGCTTTTCGGTTGGCTCCGAAAGTGCGCCAGGAACCCCATATTATTATCTACTTATATATATATATATATATATATATATATATATATTTAATAGATGTTTGGTTCCAGGACTGCAAACGTTGTGATAATATCTTTGCCCACCAATCGTTTTTGCGAAATGAACCATTTGCTTTTAAGTTCGAAAGACTAATGTCAAAAAGACTTCAGTAATCAGGAGATTTGTACAATGACCTTTTTTCCAAGTATACAACTGAAGGAGATTGCTAAAAAAGAGGATCAGGCGCTGAGCTTTAAATGTTGTAGAAACTCTACACACCAAGTGTATTCAAAATGTTTCAGGTTTATTTGATTGGGATAATGGTTGAGGTTATGAAAGCCAAACTAAGTGACCAAGTTAGAGATAGTACTTAAGAAAGAAACTTTCAGTGCTCTGATGTTGCAGTAAATAATTCTTATAGGCTAAATAATCAAATATTCTTTCGCTTGGGTGATGAGTAGCCCATTTGAACTTCTTTCAAAATCAGTCAATCTAAGTAAACGGTATTAACCAAACTTTACTTATAATGTTTAAAAAACCCACGCGAACTTCGTCTAGATATTTAATACTGATTTCTAATTCCCTGAGGAAAATGTATTTAAAACCAATGATATGCCAATATATTTGTAAATAATATGAATAGATATTATTTTTTAAAAGCTATAATATAATATACGTACAATCACTCCAATATTAAATTTTACGTAGCATATATGATTTTTTTACTCAGCTGATAGATAAGTAATGTCTTTAAAAGTCTAGTAAACTTTTTTCAGGTGGTATTACTTTATTGGGAGAGTCAAATGCGTGAATAGAAGACGAAAACGAGGAATTTGAGCAGTATATAAAAGTGAATAGAATGATAACTTTGTCAGTGAGAAATGGACTAAAGAAATAATACCAGACCTTTGTTAAGATTGAGAGAATATCTTCCATTCCTGCGTTATCTTCCAGTTAACGAAAATGATAACCAACTCGTCATTTGACTTTTCGGGTGTATCGCTGTATTAGAGAAACGTGATGGAAAGATTACAGACGATGCACTAAAATTAAGAGTAATATAAAATTCAAAGTTATCAGGACTAATATTAATATTAATTTAAGGTTTCATTTACGTCTTTGAATATCATAATTCATAAAAAAGAATACTTAATTTTTTTATCATTCGCCAACATTCTCAACTGTGTTAGGCATCTGAAGATTTCTAAACATATGTTAAGACGATTGCCTACGTTATTCCCAAGATACAAGTACCTGCAAGATTTTTATAAAATTGGGTTTTTACATTTACATGTATCATACCATAGCGATGAAGACATCGAAATTGGAAAAAAACACTATTTTATGAGATAACTTTTATTTTTACTCAATCTAACATTCTTACACAGAAAAATACTAGACTGTTCCGCTTGGGAGCCAAAGTATTAAGGCACTAATTTACATACGCCGTCTTTTCATAGGTCCTAGTTTGTTCACCCAACTTTGCAAATGGGGTACAACGGTAAGTAAAAATTACAAACCCACCGAGTTTCATGATACTGTAGTATTTGTGACTGGTAAGAGGTTTTCAACAGGCTTCAAGAGTTTTAGGTTAAAAAATGGATAGTATTAAACTAGAGGCATGCTAAAACAGATTTATGTATATAGACGTTTCCGAAGTGATACTTTTTCACAGTGAGATGAACTTCTGGAGCACTTATAAAAAGAGGGTGCTCGGTCTCACTGTGAATTAGCAGGATTCGATTCTTGGAATGATTACAAGGACATAGAATGTGTAGTCGATTCCCAAATTCCTTGTAAGTTGTCAATTTTGCGTGGATATATTTTATTCTCAATAACTGATAGTTTACAAAGGCAACAATTATTTTAATAGACAGCTAATTTAAGTAAATCAGTGATACACATAACAGTGTTTATTCAACATAAACCATAAGTTTTGTTGTTACAGTATTTATCAATACATATAGGACCAATGCCTTTGTAGACTCAACACTTTAAAGTAATACTTGAGTTGTCGTCGACGATATTAGAAGTGGCTGAGGTCTGACCCTTACCGATCCTTTGTACCGATTGAATCAGGATGTGAAATGTAAGTTTAGCAGAGATGTTTATTTTGGTCATATTTATATATAAACACAGGTGCCATGGCCAATATTTTCTTGCAGTTAGTTAATAAGTAGAACAATAAAACATGCATTTTCAGATAACATCAATAAAATAATTATTAACCTAATACAAAAGCGTACACATGTTTGAGCAATTCCTTTTGTTTTTTATAATAAAGTTTAAGAAGCATTGTCAAAGTAAAGAATTGCAAAATGTTACTTCCGTTACAACAGGAAGAAAATTAGATTACATATGCGCTGTCTACCTGAAATATGATGTCATGAGGCGTTCACCCTTGTTAAGGTTAAGATGAGTACGTCTAGTCTTATATATCTATAATTTTAAAATGTTTTGTACTATTTTCAACTTTATAAATAACCACCTTGAAACCAGTTTTTGTACATTCATAATTATAATTCTTTTCTAATAAGGTTAGAACCTATTTAAAAATATTGCATGAAATTGAAAGTCTCCATTTTATAATAATTTAATTCCAAAATCAGAGGTGAGTGATTATTCAAGAAAATATGTTTCTCACATTTTTATGATGAGTCTACATACTCAAATTTAAAATTCAATGGGAATTTCTTTGGCATTTCTTATTACATATTAAAATCAAGCGCGCTGAAATTGATTAAGAGTAGTTATTCAATAGAAATCTCTAGAGAACAATTTTTTCCTTATCTTATTGTTACTATGTGCATCTTTTCATTTCATTATTCAATATTTCAATACATTTCCATAAAGAAATGTAAAAATTGACTTACAGTAGTATATTAATGTGTTGGTGGAATCGCAAAATATTAGACCATTATGAAAATGTGTATGTATACGTATTTTTCCACGGAGAAGGTTTATAAGCTATATTGATGTAACTCACCACCAAGCGGCCCTGCAAAAGATAGGTTTCAAAGCGCCTGCACACTATAAACTGCAATTACGAGACAGTTACGTATATTACATAGCCAAACACTATTTGAAGGCGCTAAGTTATTATGTATATTTGTCTTTACGATACATTTCTGATTGAACTTAAAGTTTTATTATTAGACCACTTTATTATAAAGTACATGTACGTGCACAATGGCTATAAACATAAACATATTTTCTTGATCGTGGCAACAAGGCAAACTCTACATCGGCGTTGTAAATATTATTCAATTAAACCAGAAATTCACATACACGGGCAAAGCTTACGAAAAGCGTGCAAAGCCGCGGGAAACAGCTAGTATATATATATATATATATATATATATATATATATATATATGAATGTTTGTATGTTTGTCCTTTATGGAATCGTGAACTATGTGGGCGATCATTATGAAAACCTGTATGTATATGCATTTTTCCGCTGAGAAGGTTCATATGCTACGCCCATTGATGTAACTTGCCACCAGACGGCGCTGCAAAAGATAAACGTTTTCAATTCATCTACACATTATAAACTGCAATTGCAAGGAAGTTACGTATATTTAACTGCCAAATACTATTTGAAGGCGCTAAGTTATGATGTATATTTGTCTGGTTGAACTTAAAGGTTGAGTGTTAGACCACTTTATAATAAAGGACATGTACGTGTACAATACACTTTTGATAGATTTTCATGATCGTGACATCAAGGCAAACTCTACATTGGCGATGGAAATATAATTTACTTGAACCAGAAATGCTCTTACACGGGCAAAGCTTACGAAAAGCGTGCGACCAACTTACATCCAAAATTACAAGTTCAATTACAATAGAATTTAGGTTTTTCTTAAACCAAGAAATACCTAAAATATTGCTGACATTGATTTATAGAATATGGGACACTCGTTTATTTTATGAAAACACGAAATTGCAATATTTGCAACATAAACTCTATAATATTTTACTGTTAAGATGATTTAACTGGCTTTAAAAGTTGAAACAGCGTCTCCCAACTCTATAAAGACCGACTCTTTGATTGAAAGCAGCGTCTTTTATTTACCATTTACGTGTCGGACTGTCGAATTTATGTAGCAACTATAAAACACTTAAAACTTAAGCTATTAAAAACGTGTATTGAGGAAATTTGTTTTTATTTCAACCCTTTCGATGGCCTCATATCTTGACCGCGATCATAACCAAGTGGTAGACGATTGTAGGGTAAATGTATCTGTCGACTTCACGAAAAACAGGGTGAGTGCTTATAGTAAGGCTCTCAGCTCCTAGGCTGTAATGTTCCATAAAGATGATATGGACCCTATTCCACTCTGTCCATCAGTCTCCAGTATGGTTTTGGAAGGTTTAGAAACGTGAGCTAATATATTGCTCCTTTATTGATTATGGTTTAATTGTAAAGTAGTTATCAAGTAATAATTATGCACTCCAATTCTACAGGTAGTAATTTACGAAAGCTATCCTTCTGTTAAGTGGACCTATAATTACATACCATTACGTAAAAGGAATGTGGCCAGCGATGCCAAATTCATCACAGTAATTGCGAGAGGACTTTAATTCATCTGTGCGTGCCATAGAAATTATTTAACGTTAAATTAATTTTTCCACTATATGGATAAATAAAAAACTCTCGCCCTCGTGAGTATTGGTCAATTTAATTACGTCTGTTCTTCTAATGATTTTGCCAAAATATATTATCGTTGGCTTTAAAACACAAATGTATGTTGTCTAAGAAAATTTATTTCCATAAAAATGCACTTTATACGTATTATCTAACGTTTCCCAACAGCTTAAACTCAAAAATCTTATTTCAAAATTTATTATATAACAATGAAAAATAGTAAAATACTGAATCATGAATATTCTGGAAATATTGTGTCTGCGTAGGCACAATCATTCTACTGTTAATGTCATCATTATTATTTTGTTTAGTCTTTTCACGAATTAAAAAAAATCTAAGGAAATTTATTGTTTGATATTTTTAATTCTTTATATACACTCCCATCTCGACTGCCATGGAAAATAATGCGGCTGACGACCATAGACTTGTTTAAGGGAAACTCCTCTATCCATTTCACGGAAAACCATGTTGTTCACTAATAAAATGCAAATTGGCTTTCAGGTCTTCCAATAAAATGATCCAATTAGGTTAAAGAAGCAATTTATTTTTTCTCTAAACTTTCAAATTATTAATTTTTATTTGCTTGCAATTTGCTTACAATTTCTCTTAACAAGTTTAACTCTCGAATATTGTGATTCCCACCTTAACCATTGAATTTTCTCCCTGCTCAAACAGCAAGATGTTTAAGGTAAGTAAAATATGTTTAATGGTAATCGCATCGAATGACAATTATTTGTAATGTATTTATGAAAGAAGAAGAATGTTATAAACTAGAAGTCTCTAAGATGTCTCCATCCGTTGTAGAGTCCAAGTGGAATTTGAGCTTGGTGTAAACTGTGCAAAATGGCAGAGTGATTACGTACTAGATTTATTTTTATCACAAATAGAATCACACTCATCGTGGTTTTGTCGTATCAAGTATTTTGATTGGGATTATCATTTATTGTGTCATCTTATTAAATATTTTGTTAGCTGACCAACCATTATTAGGGTTAATATTTAAAGTGACATAATAACACGCTTTCTGTCTATATCAAATTTTCCCAAAGGCAATCTTAAATTTAAAAAAAAGGCAATGAGTAGGATAAAGTTTTGGGACTCGTGATCCATGCAATTAAGAAGTAATTGTTTTAGGGTTTTTAATTATGTAAGAATAATTTATTAATACATTTACATAATATTTTAACTCTAAATATTTTATTTTGATTGTTTAACTATGATCGATCATCTTTAAATTAATAATACTATCTAATTAGAGTAAAATATCGTACTTCAAATTAAAATAGGCAAAAGTATGTAACATTGTACCATCACAAAATATAAAATTAAATCTTTGATTCACAAATTATAAAAATTAAATTGTAACACATTAAACGAGAAGTTTTAATCATATACGAGTTCATGGGAAATCCATTTGTAACTGGTTATAAGAGTATGTAACAGCGTAGAGTAGCTAGCCTACTTTGATTTACTTCATGGAACACTAAACAACCTACTAACAAGATTTAATGGTCTCTTACTGGAAGTACAGCAATTCGAGTTTATTGAAGTTGAAGCAATGTATCCACGGCCCAGCCTCTAACAGGATAGCCTACTAACCTATGCGCCTCTCACCCCTATTTTGCTGTAATCAGTTACCAATAAAAGAGTTCACCGAAAAATAGTATTTTCAACATTGCGTTTGAAATTTGTTATTAATAATGGAAAATAGAAAGATTGGCAAGATTACGGACAATTGACATCGTTATATGTTACAACCTCTAACAATGGCAAATGTGCGATATCATATTATTCTTTCGTGATATTTTAGGGAATCTCTTTTTCTTATTGACTGCCCCATTTTATTATTTTCGTAGTTGTTGCTTCAGTATTTTCAAAAGTATATGCCTAATCCTTTTTATAGTGTGTGTAATGAAAACAATAATAAGTGCCGGATTCAAGCATAGTATGTATTAGTAATGTATTAGTAACTAATTGGAGTGCGCCACATAAAGAGACAAACTACAGTATCAGTATATAAAAGCAAGTAAAACCCTCTATAAAACACATTATTTGACATATGAGTGTTTCGGAAGTAAGCAATCTTCAGAGTAAACTTTTTATACTCACCCTATAATATGGTGTTAAAAATATATAATACATCTTACACATTAAAAATTGTGTTTTTACCCTATTCGAAAGTGCTTTAAATTATATTAAAATTTAATTTCAGTACTAAGTAGCAAATTTAGTTTAGTAAGCTATTAATCACTAGCATGAATATAAAAATGTTAATTCTTTTATATTATTTATTTTTTGTTCTTTTTTACTTTCTTTAAAGGCCAGAAACAGTTATAGAATAAAAAGTTTCTTTGAACCACTTATTAATAACTGATAAATACCTGAACGGAATCAATTATAATTATTAAATTGGTGCAAGAGTTAATCTTGCCACTTGAAAGGGTAGATTATCATTTTTTATTACAAAAAATGTTAGAACTGTAAAAAAAATTTTAATTTAGCAAAATTGTAGGAAATATCATGTATTACAAACTACTGAATTATATTCCACAGAGTTTTTGTTTGTAGAAATTCATTATCCGCCTTGGGAACGTACCAGGGATCTACTTTGCTTTAATAAGTTAACGGGATGATAAGAAAACTACCGCTAAGTAAGAAATTATAGTAAAATGTAGGCACTTTATGTGTAAGAGTAAAAGACCAAAATGAAGTATCACATGTAATATATATTTATTTTAAATGTACTAAAAAATTATTGTATGTACATACGTTAAATTGCAACGTAATATGAATTCAAAATAGAAATATGATAGCAGATCGTGGTTTCGATCCACGGACCTCTGGGTTATGGGCCCAGCACGCTTCCGCTGCGCGAATCTGCTCTAGTGTCGATACGGGTTAGTCATTAATTAACGGCTGTAGTAGGGCGGGAGGGTGACAAGTGCTGGCTGAATCACCACAGTGAACATTGAATTTTATGTCATAAGATCAGTTTTATGCTTTTACGCATCCAAAACGCCTTTTTAGCGATTTTATAATTATAGCCTATATATTTTGAATGTATATAGAATGTATAATTGAAGTATACAAGTGTAGGAACGATGAAGTATTAGACAGTTTTCTTATAAACAATTAAAATGTTTTTAAAATTGAAATAGTGATTGGATGCATTCTAATAACGTCTTTTAAAATGATACATCTTCCATAATTCTATAATTAAAAACTCTGAAAAGTCTTTAAGACTAAAGTAAAAATTGCTGAATGAACTTCTAGAAAACCATACATAAATCAATTTTAAAGATGCTACTTAAGAAACATATTACAATACAATTAAAGACCTATAAATTTAAATAAGATCAATTACAGCTAAAACAAAACTTAAATTTTAAGCCTTATATACTATAAATTTTAATTTTATTATTCTAGCTACATCACATTGCTTGACAACATCGTAACAAATCAAATTCGGTATATAGATTCAAACCACTGGCTTTTAAATCGTCCTTTTTTAAAAATACACTTTGCGAAATATAACCTATATAATACATCTGTAACTTTGTTTTCTTTTGTTTCTTTTAAAGATGGTACATTTATAAACAATCCTTTCCCATTAAAAAATCTTTAATGGAAGAATTGCCCATATCTTTAACCATAGTCGTTATTACGAATGTTGCCCAGGTGTGGGGATTCCAATGACGTCAGTGTTGGAATCAGACTATAACTCGCCCGCCGAAATTATCGCTAAGTGACAGGTAGAGGTGAAAACACGGGGATTTCTCTCAATGATTCCGAATTTTCGAGGAAGGTTAAAGGCATCTCGAACTGTTCGATGTGAATCCTGTTTAAAGAGCATTTCTTTCAGACATCTGCAAAATTAAAATGCATAAAAAAGAGATGGGATACGGTGATTAAGAGTCTTTAATAGTTTGGGACTGTTCTGATTTCAGATAAAATCGTAATTTTCTAATTTATAATTTTAAGTACTCTTATAAAAAGTTAAATTGCACTTCCTGTAATCGGTAATCACGACCAAAGATAGTCCGTGAAATTTTTATAAAATTTACATCGTCTTGTTATTTATTGAAAACACCTTCAACCAAATTAAATGCTAATGGTTGAGTGTAAATTTATTGAAACATCCCTCTTTAATAAATCGAAGTGTACTCCGAGTATTTTTGTTTGCCAAGCACTGGTCTTATAATATAATTAAATAATTTAATAAAACTGGCATTGCTGTTTACTTACAATGGCGATTTTATCAATTTATTTACATTCAATAACAAATCATGTTCTAGACCAAATTTAAAGTCCATATACTGTAGCTTTGAACTTGTTATAGTTATTTGAATTACTTGGATACAATTACTTATCCATAGCGTAAATTTGATCCAACCGAAGTGTTAGTTACTTTAAATTGCCTATAGAAGTTATGGAGAAGCTGTTATTTTGTGGTTGAATGAACTACAAGAATTTCTATTACGTGGGTTGCGTTCGCATAATACGATGTTAATGTTCCGTATTTACTATCATATTTTTCTTTTAATTGAAGATATTTAAATACATTTACAATAAAAAAATTTATAAATCTTATCACTGAATTGTTGTCCTTTTATTAGAATATAAATAAATTCATTTCATAATTGTATTTCCTTCCTTCCAAAAAATTACAATGTTCTTTAAATAATTAATAAACAATTTCATCTGTTTTCAAATTTATATTATTTCATACTTTCACTCCATATTAAACTTCTATCTAATAGTCTAAAATTGTTATATATAAAAAATATATAAATTGTTTTTTTAGATATATGTGTGCTCTACAAAATTCTATATTCTAAAACGAGCAATGCAATATAGTTCTTTTTTACTGTAATAAGTGAAAATTATAATATAATTTGTTATGCAAAATATAATCAATCTGCTTGTGTAATGAGCTAAATTATAGTGGCATAGGGTCTACTATATTACGAAATCTTTGCACTAATGGCATAACTAATAAGCTATGTTTATAGGTAAGTAGAATAAAATGTTGTCCTTAAATCAATATAATCCAATATTACTTTAATTACGCCCACAAATCATAATTTATCATGGTGAGACGGATCTACTATTAAGATCATACTCGAAATATATTTCTCCGAGTCTGTTTTTATGTCTTAATCTGAAAGCTGGAAACAGTCAGTGGTAGCTGGTTCTATATCTAACAAGAGGAGTGAGTCTATAGTGGTGTGAAGAAATGCTATTGTACTCATTGAGAAAGAATACCTGTATGTAAAAAAATTCCTTGGCAAAACCAGTTTATAGTCAGGAGCCCTATACTGTAATACGGTTAGAGTACGCCAAGCACTGAACCCTCTGTACTAGCTGTTGTACACGCTATCGCTTGCCCATTGATTCGCTACCTACAGAAATTAAGGCGCTAAATTCGCTGTACTTGTTTGTATATGTAACTGCAGTAGCGTCAAAAACAAAAATTTTTGGCAACAATTGCCTATGAAATATAAATTGCTATGTTTCTCCCAATTTTCAAAATAATATTGTATAGGTTTCAAGTAAAAGGCACAGGATGAACAACCCAAATTTGTAGCCGAAAGTACTGTCTGTTTTAAATATAATTTTCACTGTTTCACGACGACTGCCTATGACAATAAAGCTTGGCATGGCTCAAATTTTGGTACAGCGTGATATATATTAAGTCACCTGCAGTATATGCTGCACTAATATGATAGTCAATATCATAAAGGGTGGATTATTTAGTATTTCTTCACGGTTTTACAGTTTCTGATTTTTATGACTTGCGCTTTTTTATGATTCCATAATCACTGTTGCGCTTTATGGCATCTTTTTATGCATTGCTAATTTTGTTTACTATTATTTATTAGCTTATTTTGAAGAAATGTTATTAAGTCTTCACATAAAATCTGTCAATAAAGATTGAATAAAAAAGTAGTTGCCATTTATTTGGTCCTTCCGATCATATGTTTTGTTTGGATATTTTAACACATATGTGGAAGAAACAGCCAAATAATACAAAATAATAGAATCGTAAAAAGTAAGGGCTCTGTGGTGTAATGGTAGCACATTCACCCGGCAAGTGAGAGATCCGGGTTCGAGTCCCGGCGGAGCAAGTACTTCTTGTGATTCCATGTTTATTGCAATTATATATATTCTTGTTATGTAAGAACAGCGGCTTTGTGTCTTCATAACCACGCCAAACACTGTATTCAGTTGGTTTAAATCAGCTTTTTTGTTTGAATTTGCACTAAAGATACATAGAATAACATTGTTCCATATTGTTGTTCGTTAATGTAATCATTTGTAAAGTATTAATGGACATTAAAATATTGATATTAAGTCAAACTGTATAAAATGTGGAGAAAAAAATATCATGAATATTAGATTGACACATCTAACAGAGGGGGTGCTTTTTATTCTAACAGAGTTGCATTGATTGCTAATTCTAAAAATAGTACAGCGAGGGTGTTCACTGACTAATTTTGGTCCAATCACTGTTACTACAATGTTGCCGCTGTTATTCTTCTCCGCTGCAACTAGGGAGTTTATTTATAATGAATGTTTTCAAAATCAAATTAAATTGGAACTGGACTAAATAAGAAAATTTATATGATACAGTCTCTTTTAATAAAACCACTACAAATTGATGAAAAAATGTCTGTCACTTTCTTTTATTGCAAAAGCAGAATTGGAGTGTTTGTAATAAATATTGTTGACTATTTTAGTACGGTAACGTATTTAAATAAAGAACCTAATGTACAGTATATATAAAGTAGCTATGGTGGGAAAGTTCGATTCAGTCTGAATGTAGAGATAAGCTCTAGTTCACCTTCCTCTTAGTGAACTAGGGGTTCATTATCTCCATTGTACACCTGAGGAGACAATGAGAACACTGCATCTCTTCACCTAGATTACACTATATTTTGTATTCTAGGTGTCCCTGGTGTAGAAACTAAATCGTACATTTGGAACTTTTTGATTGCCGATGTTTTTGTTTCTTCAGACGATCATAGCTTCACATTCCAGGAGTCAGCTTCACTGTATGGTTCAGATACAGCAATTAGATGAAGGTAAAACAAAAGCTAAAGAACCGAATAACGCATACTGAATAGTTAATCATTTTCAGCGGTTTAAAACCTATGAAAGTTTAATAATTTTATAGAAAAATATATGAAAATCAGGCAAAGTGTGACTGAAATACCAAAGTAAATGGTGCATATATTCTTCTGTTTATTTCAACAACTAAATAGGCTACTATCAGATAATCAATATTTTAATATTAATTAGCTTTCAGACACAAAATAAATATTAAATAGAGATAGCACCAATGCAATTGTTGTATAATAACAAAGCAACATTCATACTATTCAAGATTCATACATACAAAATTACGCAATCCTTCCCTGAATAGGAGATGCCAACACATTTAAGACTTAATCTAGAATAAGAAAAACTAGGTTTATTGTGTATATAAAATACGATAATTATCGGAGGGTAATAATAAAATAATAAATTGTGAAATAATACAATCTACATATAGAATTACAAATCTAGCACAACAAATTTAATAGTATTTTATTTCTTTTAGTACTCCTAACAAATATTTTTCGTCATAAAAACATATAAAAATCTAGTAATATTAGATGCTTCATCTAAATGGTTTTCAGCTGTCGGATTTACACAAGCTCCTAGTGTATCGCTCTTTACAATGCGATTCACCAGAAGTCCATCTTCAGATCACACGCACGCATTCGACGTGTTTGTAAAATCTTCCTCCACATATTTAGCAAGACAATTGATTTTTCTTCTTCACGATAAATAAAAGGTAGCACAAATAACAGCTACCAGTAAAATCGTCTATCTTTCACAATAAAATCTGATACGGTCACATTTTAAATGGCGAAATAAAGGATAGTGTTTGAGCATTTACCGTAGTCGTTATTCAATTTTAAATGTAATTTAACATTTTCCAACAATTTTAAGTTTTACATTTTTAACAACAATGATGTACTTTTCACTGTATTACTTCCGAAATGTTTTGTAAGTTTACATTAAGTGATATACGTACAACGCTTTTGACCTATTTGTGTTAAAAAAGGTCAGATTATGGAGGGAGGGGAGGATGAATTATGGTAAGTGTTTTCTTCCTCTTCTTCTTTATGTTATAATTGTCAAATAATAAAACAATACTCTGCTCATTTAAAACTCTTGTAATTATTCAAACAGTGCCGTGCATTACAATATTTTTAACGTAATTTTGTATTGTTGTATTGTTGATCTAAATTTAATACTTAAAAAAAAAAAACTTGAACCTTTATGACAAAAGCATTTGAAATATATGTATATACATACTCTAGCTAGCACATTTACAATTTACAAGCGTATAATTATTTCCTAAATAAAATTATTTTTCCACAGAAACAGTGTCTATCATTATTTTAGAAGAAGTAAAGTAATGTATTAAACTAAAGTAATTAAAGTAAAGCATTTTGAAGTATATTTTGTAAAATAATACATAACAACTTTCAACTTTGGTTCTATACCAAATTTATCTTACTTTTAATAAATGATTAATTTTTAAGTTCTTAAAAATTCTTCGTTTATTTATAACGATTCCTTTGATTTATAAAACAGATTGGGAGTATAAAATCTAATAAATCAATAAATGTATCAATATTAAAAATGTGTTAATAAACTTCTATATATATATAAAAGAAAGTCGTGTTAGTTACACTATTTATAACTCAAGAACGGCTGAACCGATTTGGCTAAAAATTGGTAGGGAGGTAGCTAAGGACTGGGAGAAGGACATAGAATACTTTTTATCCCGTTCCCGATTCAGGATTCCGCCCCACTGGTCTCTAAAAGTTACGGAAATACCCGTAAGAAATGCATTACAGCAAACATATGTTATTAAGTGAAAGAGCCTGTTAAAATTGAATCAGCTGTTCTTTGTAAACATATATAATGTAACAAAAGAAATATATGTTTATATAATTTAATTACCATTTTAAATTTCTTTACATTTATAGTTTGAAAGCATAGAGTAAGCTTAAGAGAAACAGAAAAATTTTGTTTCAACTGTTTCTGCAATCACTGTTAAGCATAGACTTTACTATCCAGATAATACAATTCAAATTTTTTACAATTCAAAGCAGTTATCTCTGCATCTCCAAGTCAGATACGTACATTATTTGCTATCATCATTTCGACATGCTTTCCATCGAACCCATCTAACCTGTGGCACAAGGATAATATGGCAGAAGATATTTTACATCAAATTCGTGTCAGTTCAATAAATTCCGATCTTGAAATGAATGAGGAGATACATAATCGGGCCTTGCTCTTGATCGAAGACATGTGTTATCTCATGTGTGGTAGTTTATTAGTCAGGTTAGGAATGCCAGCGCCAAATCGTAAAATGAATGACACATTTAATCGAGAATTGGAATGGGAACGTGAATATGATCACCAGGAATTAGATTTAGTAGTTCAAACAAATGTACCCCTGATGAACCCCCAACAAAAGGAAGATTATGATACATTAATGAAGGCAATTGATGATGGAAACGGTGGTTTATATTTACATGGTGGAATTGGTAAGACATTCCTCATGTCAGTAGTTTTAGCCACTGTTCGTGCAAGATCCAACATTGCAGTTTCAGTGCTTCTTCTGGAAGAGCAGTCACATTGCTAGAAGGATGTCGTACGGCACATTCGGCATTAAAATTGCCGTTAAATCTTCAATCTATTGAAGAACCAACGTGCAACATTACAAAGCGCTCCGCTATGGCAAAATTTTTATCAGAATCGAAGATCACCATCTGGGACGAATGCACAATAGCGCATAAACGTGCATTGGAAGCAGTTAACCGAACATTGCAAGATCTACGTAATGACTTAACATGTTTTGGAGGCGCAATTATTTTACAGTCTGGCGATTTCCGCCAAACATTGCCAGTAATTCCCAGATCGACTGCTGCCGACAAAATAAACGCTTGCCTCAAATCATCGAATCTATGGCACTATGTTAGGAAACTTCAGCTGACAACAAACATGAGAGTTGCATTGCTGAACGATACATCTGCTGAAGATTTCTCTGAGTAATTGCTGACTATCGGTAATGGTCGAGTACCTGTCGACGAATCGAGCGGATTGATTTCATTTCCTCGGAATATCTGTAACTTTGTCTCATCGAAAGACGAACTCATCAACAAAGTATTCCCAAACATCATTACTAACCTCAAAAATAATGAATGGTTGAGTGAGCGAGCAATTTTGGAAGCTAAGAATAAAGATGTAGATGACTTAAACTACATAATTCAGAATGAGATCATTGGTACACTGCATTCTTTCAAATCTGTTGACTGTGTAACAAATAAAGATGATGCCAACAACTATCCAATTGAATTTTTAAACTCCTTGGATGTACCTGGCACAATTTACAACTAAATATTGGTTCCGTAGTAATCATGCTTCAAAACTTATACCAACCAAAACTGTGCAACGGGACACGTTTGGTGGTAAGTAAATTGATGAACAATTTGATTTACCCGACAATACTCAAAGGTGAGGAAATTCTCATTCCGAGGATATCGATGATCCCAACCGACATGCCATTTGAGTTTAAACGGCTTCAATTTCCGATCTGTCTTGCATTTGCCATGACTGTAAATAAGTCATAAGGCCAATCGTTGAAAGTTTGTGGTCTTAATCTCGAACATCCATGTTTTTCCAATGGCCAATTAAATGTGGCATGTCCACGGGTCGGAAGACCTTCCGCGTTATTTGTTTTCGCGCCCAATAAAAAAACAAAAAACAAAAAAAGTTTATCACAAGGTGCTACAATAAATGGCAAATAAAGAATCATTGAATAATTATATTTTTTTATTTACAATTATCCTAATTTAAAAAGTAAAAAATGTGATCATGTGATATTGCCTTTAAGGCGGAACAAAGTTCGCCGGGTCAGCTAGTATACAATAAAATCCATTCATTTGTCCTTCATCTCTCTATTTATAAAATGAACATAAAACACTTTTTAGGGGGACTGTTATCATTAATTTTAATTTATATTAAAAAATTTTGAATATCAGATTCTGCAAAGAAAATCGAGTTTAGACAACTTATGTTTCGAGCACGCTTTCAGTATTCCGAAAGTTTATCAATAATAGTTGTTCGATGAATAAATCTAAAATTACTGGCGGTTTTTAACTGACTAAAAATAACACAGCATAGGAAACATTTATATTGCACACCTAACATATTGTTTTTACACAACCATCTTCACACGAACTTACTACAAGAGCTGACAACAATCAACTAAGCACCAAAGATTGTCACAAATTCCTCACAAAACTCTTGCGATTGTTTCAGATAATGATACAACACTATACACATTTTACTGGTACAAGATACAATAGTTATAGTAGGTAGGGTTAAGCGTAATTAACACAGTCCTCAGTTTCAAACATTTCATCCTTCTTTATTGTCCGTTAATACTCCCCACAGTCCACTTTAGTATTTTAGTTGCTTGCAACTGTGTAATACTTTACAGCTCGCTCTATTTAATACAGATATTTTATGATGTTTTACTATTATTAAAAATAATAGCCATTAAATATCATTCCGTACAGTGTTATTAGCTTGTTTTTAAAGTCTTCCACCTTAAATTTCAAGAGTTTCAGTAAGATTAACTTTTAAAATTACTGTAAAGTGAGAACATCGTAGGAAACCTCAGTATTTTCTGACACTAAACATGATGTGTTTTCAAACATAGCACTTCACATTTCGAAACCTCTTTTTTCAGAAGTACGTCCACTCTTGATTCCTCGTCTCAAGTCAGAGCTCACCACGTCCTCACTTTCACAAGACGTCTGCTGCCAGGATTCAGGCTCTAGTAGGTTGCTGAACTCAGTTAGTCCAGGATACGTTTATTTACAGAGGCGCAGTGTCGTCAGGAGCCTGGACACCAGACCCCTCGCTCCTTGCCTGGCTCGGTTATGCCATCTGTTTCCGCGCCTCAACAGTCCGTCTATGGTGGCTGAAATATCAACAAATCATTAGTCACCTAAATTGTCAACGTCAATTGATAATAAATTTTTTGTATTACAACATGGACTTCTATCTTACGAGTCTTAACAATCATTCTTCAATCAACGCCCATTTAATGAAATCCCATTTATAATACTAACACCATTAATGATTTATCAATATGAAAATAGCGTTGAAAGAAACTGCCTGACGCTAATTCTCAGCCATCAAAAACAAAACTCTATAACTACGCAGCACGAAATTGTCCTATCCATGGAGGAAACACTCCGAAGACAGTACCTATTAGATCGTCAAGGACGTTACTTTTGGTGGACGTCACCAAAACGTAAAATGCTACCAAAACGGTTAAAAATATGAAAAAACTAGCTTCACACGCAATCTTTTAGAACCGAAGTCCTTATATTACTTAGTAAAAGCACTTATGATGTAAAATGATGGAGTTCTGTGAAAATTTTAAAACGTAAGTAGGCGTACATCAAGTAGATATTAATTAAGTTCATGTTAAATATTATCAGAGTTTAACTTAATTAATTTATCATGTGTTTATATATGTTGTTTTTATCATGTTTAGTTCAAAGGAATAAGTTTTAACGAGTGCCACTTTAGAATAAAATCATATTACTAACATCAAACATATCCTGTGATTTGTTTTCAACCAGTTATAACGTTAAAATAGATTTTAATTTTTTAAAACGAAGTTTAGTTATGAGCGTTATAATAAAAGAATCTGATTATCGTTTTTCTTATGAAAAGTTTGGCAACACTTGTTATTTGTTGCAGTTGGCAGAGGAACCGCCTCAGCCCCGCCCGCCAAACTTGAAACAGACCAAGAGGACGAGGACCTGAGTGAGTACAAACTTTGCTTTGTTACAAAGTTCCATTCAGTAAGTGCCCGAATATGTCATGTTGAAATATCTAAATGCTGTTCTCTCTGCGTATATAATACTTTAGTCTTCCAATTGAGGCAGTTGAACAATTCATAATGAGTATTTGTGTTTGTGCTTATTTTATAATTAGAAGGAATTTCTCAAATTACTTGAATAATACTTGTTTTGCACGTGGAAGAGCATTTCTGGTTCAAATTAATTAATTATATTAGCAATGTCACAGCTGAGCCTGCATTGTTATTATTCTGACCAATAAAATACAAAGAAACAGGTCTCGGAAACCTACTTCGGTCAAAAAGCGTCTATTTCTAGCCTTTGCCACATCTTTCAGGTCTAACATATTTCCAGTACCATAGTAGAGTTTGCATTGTCCTGACGAAGAAAAAATATATACTTACGTAGGAACGAGAAGCCTACTTCGGTTAAAAGTGTCTACTTTAGATCGTTTAAATTCACTTACTATGTCACATTTCAGCTTGCAATATTTCTCTGCTCAAACTCTAGATACGTTCGATTATGCAGTTCTCGGAAATCTACATTGGTCAAAATCGTCTACTATCGACTTCTGTAATCTATTTTCAATTAAAAATATTTCCAGGGACATAGTTGTTTGCTTTCTTGTCCTGATGAAGAAAATATACACATACGTAGGACCTATTACGGCCAAGGGGAAGTAATACGTACTTTCTATGTATTTTCGGTATAAGGAGGAAATCCTTATTAAGGTTGTGCAACATTCCAAAATAATCGTTATTAAAGTTTTGCGTTACACTTGTTTTTTTGGACTGTAGCCAAGGAAAATATGAATCGTTCAGGGCATTTTATTGTTCATTTCTCTGTTTTTTTTTTCTTTCCAAAAGCCACTGTTAAAATGCCATATCAAAATGTCAAGGAAGCCCACCAATTTAAGTAACTTATGTGAAAACATTCATAACTTTGTTCATTAAGGTTGGTTACATAGCAGTGTTTAAATAATATTTAAAAATCATTAGATGTATTAAATTCGTTACTAGCGTGATCTGGAGTAGAATTTTGATATCAACTTTTTATTTCCTATCTGCAATGCACTACCGATTAAGAATTATTTACTTAATATTTGATCAAATTTAAATGTAAACAGATGTTTCAGCCAATTTTGTGGACATAACAATGAAGGGGTGAACAGCTGTTTAGTGCCAGTTTTATTTGGATTATGAAAAGTAAAAACTACAATGTTTCTAAAATCTAAAATATTTTCAGGTAACTTTTCTTATACGTTGTTTCATAAAAACCTTCCATGGATTTCAATGAACATTTTTACAAAAAGAATTAACCGAATTGGTACAGCCGTTCTCGAGATTTGCGCTTACCAACACGTTTTGCGACTCATTTTTATTTATACTGTAAGAAGATTATTGTATCAGCTGATATTTTTCCTAGTTATATTACAGTCAGAGAACTAGAAAAAGAAACTGAAAGTCAATGATACCAATGTTGATCAATTGTAACAGTATACCATGCCATTCATAATGTACTTCGAATCATGTTTTGTGTTGTGTGGTTCATAATTACATCGAAACATAATATTTTGAATGTTAAATTCATAATTTAGATGATTTAATTGTCACAAGATACTTTGGTAGAAATGTGGTACTGCGAGTAGAAACATTAGACAGTAGAGAAGCAATACGAGTCTAAAACCGCTACATTAATCAGAACAATCATTGTGAGTATTTCAAAAGTGGCAGAAGCTATCCACTGATTAAATATTATCAGTATCATTGTTCAATGGAAGGAATATTAGGAACAAATCACACATCCCTTCTAAAACTACAATAATCATCTTCTGTTAAGCATTACAGACTGACAACATTCATACAACATTATCGTAATTTATTTAAATACTCGTTTTAATCGTTTTAAATGCTCTACTATGAATAGCTATTTCAATTTTCCTACAATATATTTTACACCTGAAGAACATATCAAATTTCAGTCCTCGGTAGGACGTGTTTCTATCGTCGATTTGCTTAACGATTGCAAAAAGCCGTAACTATGACATCTTTTCAATTTTACAAAATTTCACAGTTAAAACTCACCCTCTTATTCTGCACCTCCTGCTGCGCTTGGGTCAAATGTTGGTCTACAAACACAGTGGCAGCATCCACCAGCTCCTGGTCTCCTGACTTCTCCCCGTGGCTGTGGTAATTCCCACCTTCCAACACAAACACAGTGGCAGCATCCACCAGCTCCTGGTCTCCTGACTTCTCCCCGTGGCTGTGGTAATTCCCTCCTTCCGACACAAACACCGGCATCTCTGAAACATCAAGCCTCCAGTCAGAACTATCATATAATGCCAAAATATTTAGCACTTTGTTAAAAAAATTCATGTTATTGAGAATAAGGCTAGAATGTCTTTATTACATTATTACATGTGGAGTGATTTTGCTTTTCTTCCTGAGGTTGGATATCTAGCACGATAGCCACTCATAATTTCGTTATCTAACGGATGCGCAATATAGTCCACCATCCAAACTTGTTATATTCCTACGACCTGAGGGGTTGCCAGTACCCTCCAACTGATGGTTCACCATCAGGAAATTAGTGAGTAACAGCGAGTCAATGCATAGTTCTTTTAATCGTAATGACTTTTAAATGTCTAATAAACCGGCAACATTCGACAGTGATGGTAAACCCACCTGAAACCGAAATAAATTAGATATTTAAATAATTGATAATACATAATAACATAATCGTTTTTATTGGGGAATGTTGTAATTTTCTATTTCCTGAGGGTGAAATAGATCTATACCTTAAATTTGTATATATATTTCAGTATTATTATATTTATGTATAAATAAAATCGTATGTTCTTTGATAACAGTGTTACATGTTTCAATCTAGCAGACAGGTTTAATTAACTCTATGTGTGTTTGTCTAGCCTTTACGGGCACTAAGGCATGAGAGGTTGAGTAGTTCCTATGATCATAGTATTGGTAGGAGAATCAGTTAACTGTATTAAATTATTACTTCTTATATATTGTTAACTTTTATATACATATAGCTAATAAAGAGTTTTGTATACATTATATTTCAATTTTATTAATCGACAGTATGTATTTCTTTAATAATTATGAACTGCGTATAAATACTTTTTATTAGACTGTTGATTTCTCATAATAAATACGAATCATTGCTCTTTTCAAAGAATGAACACATACAGCTAAGGTCGAACATGAATTCAGATAAACACAACCATAGCATTGAACGTAAGGAAGTCAGGCATCAGAACAGAAACGCTGTTGATAAGAAAAACTTATTAAATTTTAAAGGTGTTATCGCAAAAAATTTACTATGCCATTAGATTGTCATAAAAATAGAAGAAACTGATGTCAACATTTTACAGGAAATGGGAGATCGAAGGTTAATGCTTCCAGCGATACTACCGTTGCCAACGATTAACGGTATTACTATACAGACGAGAGGAAGAGGGCTCTAGTTGTGCAATCTTGTCTACTTGTGACACCGTAGTTCTAGCTGGAATATAAGTAAAATCACCCTATTGGATACCTTGCCATAAAAAAAGATAGGCTAAGATTGCTCTGATTCAAAACAGGTGTAAGGAATAAGTTATTGAGTTTCTTCTCTTGGTTTCATTTATCACATGAATTCATTTATACCCTGTATGGTAACACATACACACACCCACACAAAATGAATAACATAAAACATGTTATCAATAACAGAAATTATTAATAACAAGGAATAATCAACCACAAAGTAAACACAGTTAACAGTTGCCACGACTGATGTTATCGTAATGTAGGCTGAGTTATGATTTGCTGACGGAACGACATGACTCTAGTCGTGCAGACAGTCACGCCATCTATAGTCTACTGGCGGCACCTACAGTACTGTGTGTCGTTACTTCAGGCCTAGTCAGCCATTGCGGCTGTATGTGGTGGTAATGTAGGCTGAGTTATGATTTGCTGACAGAACGACATGACTCTAGTCGTGCAGACAGTCACGCCATCTATAGTCTACCTGGCGGCACCTACAGTACTGTGTGTCGTTACTTCAGGCCTAGTCAGCCATTGCGGCTGTATGTGATGGTAAAAATGCTTAAATTAAATAGGCTTATCACACTGACAAGTAGGAACATTTAAAACTGAATTGTAATAAAAATCATAAATCTTCAGTTCATTGCTTATATTTGAATCCTATATTTCCAAAAAGTGCCTTACCCAAAAAATCAATTTTTTAGTTATGCACATAACTGGATATGTCTGCTGAAGAAGGATCTGAATAAATATGTGGATGTGTTTCAAAAAAATTCCTTATCCAATTTATTGTCATTTACAAATCAAGAGTTTTTCCAAAACGTTCCTTATCCTTACAGATGTTGTTCCATACCGTGCTTTGTCCATATATTTCCAAAAAGAGCCTTGTCCAATGCTGACATATTGGAAATTGAGGTAGATCGTTCCAAATAATGCCTAATCCACAGCTCTTTGAAAACTGCTTTTGTAAACATTTAGATTAATACTTTATTCAATATTTTAGAGATATTTAGATGTGATTTCATTTAGTAAGGTTGCCTAACCTTCATTCACAATAAATTGGTCACATGCTAAAGGAAAAACAGTGAGAACTGCTTCTAAAACAAAACAAAGTGGCTGTTGTTCTGCTATTATAGAAAGACGTGATCTTTATTCATAGAACTTTTTAGGTTAAATTCTAAAATGGAAGAGGCAGAAAATAGTATTCTTAAATCACAAACTAGAAAAGGAATAAAGAAAGAGAGGAATCCTGATCAGTGGAAGAAAAACAAAGACAAATTACAAAGGTAAGAGTTTGTTTTATGTTCTTGCTAGGAAACTTAACCTTGTAACTGCCATACTTCCTGTAAAATCTTGATTGTTTGTTACTTATTCTATTAAGAGTCAATCTAACATATTTGTTTTGTTTTAGGAACAAACCTAAAAAGTTTCTGAAGATGACTACTTGTGGTCATAACACCAAGGCCTACCAGTGTGCTGCGCTTTCTCGAAGGGATGTAAATCACTTCCAGCATGTGGTGTATGCGGTCCCAGACAAAGTTACACAAGATAGAATAATTCTAAAGTACTGCAGTGGTAGTCTTCCAGCAAGAAGTCGGACATTGAAACAAAACAGCTCAAGGAAATGTATTGTAGTTAAGTACAAACTTAAATAAGCTACCCTACGTCCAGGCGGAGCCTCGTCAATTCCTGTTTGCCAAAAGACTTTTTTGGGTATTTTTGGTGTGTCCAAAACCAGAGTGTTAAACATATATTCACAACACATTATAATTAAACAAGAACAACTGAAAGAAAAAAGGGGTGGTGATACCCGGTCACGCCATTACGGACCAAAGCGAGAGGCTGTCTCTCAGTTTATTGAAAAACTGAGACCTTTGGAAAAGCACTACTGCCGGGGAAACTCTACCAGGGTATACTTGCCAAGTTACCTGTCATTAAATAGGTTATTGCGTATGTAAAACTAGTCATGCACAGATAACAACTTAAGAGTTAAAAAAGTTTTTTTTTCCGTACTTATGTAAGAAAGACATACAACATTGGTTTTGGACAACCAGCCACAGTGATGTCTGCTCCTTCTGTCTTAGAACTAAGCATTTAATAACGACTGCAGCCAACCCACAAGATAAAAACAGATATATGATTGCCAAACGAATCCATGCCCTCAAGTATAAAGAATTGTTCAATGCTCTAAAGAAAAAGGAAGATAACGTGATAGTATTATCTTATGATTGTCAAAAGATCACGTTTTATCGAAAGTCCCAGACCAAAGTGTGTATTATAGCAGACAGCTATATACTTACAACTTCACTGTTTGTCGGGGAACTTCAAAAGACAGCCTTGGTAAAGATAATGTATATATTTACAACTGGTTAGATAATGAATTCCCGAAAGGTTGCAATGAAATTGCTAGCAGTGTTTCCCACAACTTAAAAACTGTACCAATCCCTCCTAATGTTACTAAAGTCAGGCTCTATGCCGACGGATGCGGGGGTCAAAATAAAAATACAGTTATTGTTGGAATGGCTTCGAAATGGCTCCAAAATAATGCTCCAGAACACGTGACACATCAGGAGTTTTACTTTCCAGTTGTTGGCCACTCATTCCTACCCCCTGATAGAGTGTTCGCTAGAACTGAAAAAAGGACAAGAAAAAAAGAAGAGATCATTCTTCCTGAAGAATACATAAGGACAGATTAACATTACCACGTTGTAACAAACTTTTAGAATGTTTACTTTAAAATAAACAGCAGATATGAATTGTTTATTAAAACCAATATTATAGCGTCATCACTAAAACCTCTGTTGCTGGGTTATTATGTTACTAAAAACAACATTGAACTATCGTCACTGGAAGGAGATTAAAACCCGCCGGCACCTTACTCGTAACCGTGACTTGGCTAAGCGTTAGCGAAGTTTTTCATTAGCTCAAATTCGTATCTATCTGCCTTATTCACGATACTTCAATAACAATATTAGCTAAAATTGAATTGAATTAAATTGAATTAGCTATTGCACCGGGAATGTGCTAAATATATGGTATTAGAAGGAACCTAATGAGACTATTATCAATAAGTACATAAATTAAAACTAATTTAGCTTAACAATCTTAAGGCAACAATATGTCTTACCCGTTTTCTACATGATTAACAGCAATTCTTTCACAAGGGGTTAAATAGAAAACGATCCCATGTTTTGTTCAAATTAAAAAAATTACGTTTAATTTTAAGTTGCAGTACCGAACTTGGGTTAGAAGAAAATATATTTCAAGAAAAGATCCAAAAGCACCAGCACATGCATCTTTAAAAAAACCTTTATTAATACCAACTAATGTATGAATTGCCTTATGGAAGTTAACAGAAGCTCTGTACAGAATATCGCTATCTCAAGCAATCTCAGTAATGGAAAACATTGTATAAAACTCAAACACAACACTTTGCAGTAACAAAGAGAAGATTTATCCCTAAAAACGGTTATTTTTAAATGATCCTGAGAGAATCGACATTTCTATTGGTTTTCTTCCTTTAGTTGTATAGTGCTTAATTTATTTGCCTTTGTCTTCTTAGGAACTGTTGGAGACTGATATTTTTTTAATTAGCACGAGGATATTTGGTGACGCTCATTGGTTTTACACTTATTTTAACGTAATTTAATGCTGATTGTTTATATATCGAACAAACACTCACTGAGTGAAGATGCTGGTCAGGCTGAGAAGTAATATCAAGTTTTCAGCGTCAGTCAGCAAACTGTAACAGTGTAAAGTTTAATGAAAGCAATAGAGATGAAAGCAATTTCATACAAACTCTACAGTAATGATGCGACTTCAGTTTTCTTGATTTATGATTTAAATAATACAAACAAAATAGTCTTTGTAGTTCCATTAAAAAAACAGCATGTTCATTTTTACACGTTGCGTTTGTTGAGTTGAATTTATTGTCCCCTGTCAGAAAATAAAATATTGTGATTGACAAATGTTTTGCCTTTTGTTCTCTCTTTGGCGAAACGTTCAAAATAGTGTTAGTTAAAACTTGTTGTCTTCGACACTAATATGAAATCGCATAACATACATTTTAGGTTGGAACCGAAATCCTAATTTTTATGGTTTGTAGTCCACATAAAAATTGATATAATGTTGACTGTTAAAATCACATAATTTGTTGAAGAAGAATAACAAAGAGTTAATAAGATAAGTTTTCAAATTTACCTCAAATTTTAAACCACAGATCTCTCATTAATTTCCAGTGTTATCCATTTAACGGATTATAGATGTTTAAACACTTTTCTAGAAAGCTATGTCTATAAGCTATTTCATACTTAACTAGTTCACTGAGATAGTAAACATTTAGAAAAATTTGCAGCGTTATCAAAGTGTCATTCCTAATAAAATGTTTACTGCTGTTGACATAGCTCTTCTCTATATATAAAAGGCATAAATGGCAAATCCTCTTACCGACCCTTCTGTAGTTGCAGACTAAACAATTTTTATTTAAAAGTCAGATAAACAGAACAATCTACAATGATATTAGATTTTAAATTGTTTAAAAACTTGAGAATGTTATACTTAAAGCAGTACAGCACAAATTATTTTATTGCATGTTAATTCATTATATACATAATGAAAATAAGTGACTCATTCATTATTACAACTCAACAAGATATATTAATATCGGTATTAACTAGGAAGATTTTTACTTAATCTACATTTAACAGAAACAAACTTTTTGCGTTTAATGTTAACACTACTCAATTAAATTTAATTTTGTTTGGGAATAGATATTCATCTTACTACATGGTTGCTCTCATGAATTAATTTCACTATCCACTTTCACACAGCTGCTACCACCTTCCCAAAGTCATATTTTGTCTGTACGTGAAGATCTTATCAAACAGAATAAGAGAGACATTCGGTCACAGATAGGATTTCAATCTGCACTTTCTGTAACTCAGATCCAAAGTATGACACCTTAGACCTGAAGCCACCGCTCGCTCCCCAAAACAAACACTGGTTTGCTAACCTAAAGAACCCTCAAAAACTACGAAATTATCACCATTAATGACGCAAAAACTTATTTTCCTTCACAACAGTCATTTTAGAAACAGACATACTCAAATTTAAAAGAAGGATCACCTTACTGGTCTAAAAATGCTAGAAACTACTGAAATTTCAAGAACCGCTGAAGCAAACTCTATGCCTTTTTCTACAGATATTTCACATTTTCCAGTAATTTCCTCATAAAGGAACGTCGACAACAGGGCGCAAAATTATGCTTAAGTACTAGTCCAAAATACTAATACGGAGTGATAACTGTATTTTCAGGACACAGCACTGAAGTTTAGTCCTATGACAATTCCGACCTGGGAAAAGTCAAGAGTGAGGCAGCAAATTGGAAAAAGATTACCGGCTAAAATCCTTCCTTCCCCTTGATGTTTGAAAATAGACATAAACACTTTATATTGTTACAGAACTGTTATTGTTTCAATTCTTAATACCAAGTATGGAAAATGAGTAGACCTCCCGCGGATCTGGCCGTAACATGGGCTCTTATGGAGTTATTCTGGACCAATGAGAGAGCAGCAATGGCGGCTAGGCCACGCCCCCCCTGCACCCCTTCCCACAACCACCATCGTCTCTGGACCAATGAGAGAGCAGCAATGGCGGCTAGGCCACGCCCCCTGCACCCCTTCCCACAACCACCATCGTCTCTGGATCAATGAGAGGGCAGCAATGGCGGCTAGGCCATGCCCCTGCCCCCACCCACCCCCTCCTACACCCCCTGTCACCTCCTGGTCCCTCCCTCCCCTAGCCAATGGGAGATTGTCTCTTATGGGAGGTACATTTCGGTGTTTCCTAACCACAGACTTCCTGTTTTCCGACGACTTATCTCAACCTAGACTTCCTGTTTGTCACACACCTCTGACTTTCTGTACTGCTTAAACCAACCCGTCCACAGGTCCCGTGTCGACGCCTATTGACACTCACCTTTTTGAGTACCTGAGAGTCTTAACACCCGCAACCCGCGTATCTGATGGCTCCTACAGGAGTCCGACACAGTCCTACTGCCTCCCGCACTCCGAGCCTGGCGTAATGCCCATACCCGGATTTTGACCGCCTAACCTATTTACCGGCCATGCACGACATATTCCGTCACCCATCTTTTCGAGTACAGGAATGCATGAAAAACCGCACCCACATTTCTAACGGCCCTTGCCCAAACATTTCGAATGCCTCCAATACTCTTAACCACATATATTGCCCACACTGTTTATTTATAACACTCCACTCCAGGACCTAGCCACCCATCTATACCCCCGGTCTCTTACAGACCCACACCTGAAACAGGTTCCCCTCACAGGGTTCCAACTTATACCCAAATCGGTACTTCTGATCGCCTATCTTTTATCGGATGAATGATGATCTTTTAACCGTGTACTCGTACCCTACCGAGACCCTACACTTTTCGATTGCCTCCAGTACTCCTACCCGAGCGTATCGCTCATACCCGAATTTTGACCAATTTACAGTCCAATGTACCACATAGGCCTGCAATCGCCCGTTTCCCGGACCTACACCTGTATTTCTAATGGTCGCTACAGAAAACTCACACTATGCTATTACCTCTCATACCTCGGCTCTTAACCACGGATATTGCACATACTAACGATTTCTAAATCCCCGACCTTTACGTGTGTATACGCCTACAGCCTCCCACCTCTCTCGTGTACCCAAGCGTCTTCGGCCCTCATCCGCACCCTGCCGTGGCCCCACACTTTCCACTCCTAGTCAGGCATAAAGCCAATACCCAGATTTTTACCATTTTACCGACCAATGTACCACATAGGCCTGCAATAGCCCGTCTCCTGGACATGCTAAGACCTACTTTTCTAACGGATCCTGCAGAGGCTTCACACTTTCCTATTGTCTCCCATACCTCGGCTCTTAACTACGGATATTGCACATACTATGATTTCTCACTCCCTGACCTTTACGTGTGTATACACCTACAGCCTCCCACCTCTCTCTCTCTCTCTCTCTCTCTCTCTCTCTCTCTCTCTCTCTCTCTCTCGTGTACCCAAGCGTCTTCGGCCCTCATCCGCACCCTACCGAGGCCCCACACTTTCCACTCCTAGTCAGGCATAAAGCCTATACCCAGATTTTTACAATTTTACCGACCAATGTACCACATAGGCCTGCAATAGTCCGTCTCCTGTACATGCTAAGACCTACTTTTCTAACGGATCCTGCAGAGGCTTCACACTTTCCTATTGTCTCCCATACCTCGCTCTTAACTACGGATATTGCACATACTATGATTTCTAACTCCCCGAGCTTTACGTGTGTATGCGCCTATATCTCGTGTACCCTAGCGTCTTCAGGCCCTCACCCTCACACTGACGGGACAACAACACTTTCCAAATGCCTCCCGTACTCTTACCCAGGGGTATCACCCATACCCAATTTAGACCACCTACACATTACCGACTAGTATCCACAAAGTCCAACAGGCATCCATATAATATGTCGTACACCACGTCTCTTAGCCCTTACACATACTCCACGACTCCACACTCTAAAGTGTTTACTACGCGTAGCGTCACATTCGAAAATTGTCTTCCCACCATTAATACCCTGTACTGGTTCCCACACATATAGTTAACACCTTTACCGTATTAATCTCCATATACGAGTATTTACCGAGCACAATCGCACAATCTTAGTTAGCCTTACCTTCGTAGGGTTCAAACTTGCATTTCGTTCAATTTCTAACATACCGAGGTCCCCATTAAAAAAAACCAGGCCTAACACGGGACTCTCATTTTACTGACAAATATTCATACATTACCTGAAAGTGTAATGCTAATATTTACCGAGTACTTTCCCAACAGGATATTCTCAGCCCGAGGTCCTAGTCTCAAGCTAACAGCTTATAACACGAGGCGTACCTTCTGAGCGACTACTATTTGCCGATCAATGCCCGTGCATATGTTTCAATACCTGGACACCTAATGTCTACGAAGTACTTCATATACTCTTATCCCACGCAACCCATCACGGGACCCTAATTTCTGTTACCTTTCACTTGGATGTCTATCACTTCATTCCGGGACCCAACTCTCAAGCAGACTTAACCGGTAATTAAAAGAACCGTATTTCATTATTAACAAAGCACCATACATTTATTTCAACTACTGCTTAGACATTTAGTTTCCATATTAATCAAGTATTTTGTTTTCACTTAACCCACGCCTCCCTTTACGGCACTCCAACTTTTTATCCACGTTAAATCCACCATCACTTTCTAACGGCCAGGCTCTCATTTTCATAATATCAAGCGGGCGTAGCTTAAGGGGAGCACTTCGCCCTATCTTCGTAATGTTAACATAGGTACACTTATCTCAAGAACTACTTGAGGTATCTTCATAATTCTTTTTTTCATTTAAAGAGGGCTTCTAGGGGAACACGTGGAACCAAAAAAAAAATTTTTTTTGGCATATACCCTAAAAGTTTATATATTTTTGTTTTAACGCTTGTCAAAAACCTATATAAATATGTGTATATGTATGTATATAAATATTGAACTCAGTGAAATGTGATGTTTTTAGTGGTTCCACATATGTAAAACAGTGCTACAAACATACAAAAAAAATTTCATATTCCTACCATTTGTAGTTTTTGAGAAACATGTACTTTTGTATTGAAAACCGCAACTTTCGGAAAAACACAAAAAAACGGAAAAAATACTGCTTTATTACCTTTTTCAGTACATTCCAGGTGCATAGGCTGGCTGATCTCCTTCCTGCTCCTCATATTCATCCTCCAGACTTCTTTTAGTAAGTTTTTTCTTCTGTCTAATTTTTTTCTCTATATCTTCTTGAGCTTTCTCTGCCTTCCAAATTCGCCGCCGGTCAAGCTTTTTCATTGCTGTAATAAAATGCTGCCCTGGTGACACTCCTATTTCTTGAAATACTTTGCATTTGCCAATGTAGCCATCATTAAAAGCTGTAACAGCTTCATATATGCCAAATTTCAAAGTTTTAATCTCCACAAATGTTCTTTTAGGTATGTAGGTCCAAATGACTTTGTTGAGGGGACTCATTGGGATTTTGAGTTTTTCCCTTAGTACATTTGCCCAGTAGAGTTGGATTGGCTAGATCTTGAAAAATAGGTTTAATAAATGTCATTAGGTTTTCAGGCAAGTGAAAATGGCTGCCATGATCATAGTTTTCATTGGATTTTACGGCTTTGCGGTACTTACACCAGGTTTCTTCATCATCTGGACATAGTCCATGTTGAGGCCTTTCATTAGAAGACATCACATGGAAAAACTCTGCCCAAATGGCTTTTTTCATGTCTTCAACAGAGTTTGTGTTTGCGTCTAATTGCCAATCCGTAGTATTTTTGGAGCTGAATAATGGCAGAATCTTGTTAGCTTGTTTTCTTGCCGCCAAGTCGTGAGCCGTCAGGGAGTGTTTTAGTCCTTAAGCTTTTAGATTTTTTAATCTCGATCCCATCCGTTTCTGGACATGGCCTATGCATTCTATCTTTGTTTATGGCAGTATCACCATAGGGCTTGGCTTCGCATACACTGGAGTACGCCTTGCTGTCTCCATCACCAAGGTATTCAAGGTAACGAGCCTCATACAATGCCTGCGAGCGCTGAAAAATTGCGACTGCTCCAGCAACTTCCATGGCTCCACTAGAACCTTCAAAGTTTGCGATACAGCCATCACCATGCGTGTTGTTTAGTCTATTAGTGCATCTGCAATATTTAGATAAAATCTCGATGTCTAGGACCTTACCGGTTGATAAAGATGTCACTGATACCACTTCCATTTAGTGAAAGGTGACCCCGCTTCTGCCATGAGCCATCAGCAGCTATAGCGAGGTCTCTGCAACCATCATTATCCGATACAGCTTCTTGCACAGCACTTTGCATTGACTTCTTACACACTAACTCAGCAATTGAACCCAAGTAATGCTCATGTTCATGATATCTCAAAGGCGGAGGTGTAAGATTCATAAAAGCGCAAATTTTCTCCGCAGCCAACTCTACCTTTGCCTATGTTACGCATAGCATAAACCAAACGAAGATTTAGGTCATAAAATGTGTTAGGCCTATCAGACTTTGCTTCATTCTGATTTAGTGTTAGGCCTGACTAATTCAGAGTTTGTCACAGTAATAGTGTTTTTCACAATCAGAACAGCTGACTATAATTTTTGATGCTAGGCCTACAATGTGTTTTTTACTTTGTAAACAAGTTGGCCATGGCAATTTTTTACCACACTGAAACGTTACTAAGAGCCTCATTCAAACAATCCTATATTAACTATACAGTTTTCAGACTCATCATTTTCATTCAATTGGTACTGTTTCAAAAAAGGACTGACCTTCTTACGAAGATGCACTTTGAGGTCTTGGCCTATCCACATTTGGAGTATTGGTACCTCGATTGTTACTTGATCCTGAGAAACTAGGCCTAGGACTAGTTGGAGGGTTATGTTGATTTTCCTTTGAAAACGCGTTTCTTGAAAGCAAGGCTTTGAACGTGGCATTATAAAATTCACTACACTTATAACAAAAAAATACTCAGAACTCTCCACTAAACTCACAAAAAACCATAATCATTTACGTAATTTTCACTCTCTAAAACAGAAATGTCAGTAACCAAAACATGTATGCTACCTAGGTTATAAGCAATGGTTATAAAACAGATGTTTTGTTGGTTAGTGTAAGTTGTTGACATAACCAAACTGTCACTGCCAACCAAATCATGAACATGACTGCAACGAAGTAGTACTATAACAGCACCATTCAAAGTGTGACTGCTACAGGCCCGAAACTGCCTGCAGGCCTATTTAAAAAAAAATATTTCGGACACTTCTAGTCATCATAAAAAAAAATTTAATAACCACCATTGTTATCGGGAAATTCCAAACTTTAATAAAAAAAAAAAAAAAAATTTGTAATTTTTGAGATTTTTTTACGAATGTGCTCCCCTTAATACGGAATAACCATCCCATACAATTTTAAGCTTTACCGTGTGTAATTTATATATGTCGCTTATACTTGGACATCTAAAGACCCATCATACCTCACTCTGGTTTCCTAGCTGTTCCCTTACTTTAATTTATTTATAAAGAGAACGCAATACAGAGGTATTAGTCCCAATCGTCTCGAGACCGCGTTATACTAATGTTTATATTATAATCTATACTAGCACTTTATGAAATCTCGACCACAGTGACTTACCCATTGCACCGGCTCATGACACTGCTCGTAACGGACAGTTTTGCGGTTTGCGGTTACCTGCATCCTCGGACTCTGATAATTCATTTTCTACAACAATATTAAAACTAATAACTATTATAACATCTTCAGTACAGCACGGGATATCTGCCATCCTGAATACAGTCGGAATAATACATAGGTACTTGCATTCGGTGTGTAATAAGTTTTAATTTTTCTCCCGAGTGTGATGTAAAGAGCTTTAA